>NW_016908877.1:855983-891961 GCF_001483705.2 Eufriesea mexicana | reverse complement strand
GAAGATTAGCAACGTGAGCGGCGCGAGGGAAGATTCGGGATGGCCAGGAGGTCGCGGAAAAGGCAAATTTACGTCTGCTCCGTGTCTTCATTTGCTCGTCTAATAAAGCGAATTTCGCGCGGCTTTGGATCGTTACCGGTGCACGCTGAAACGGAAGCTAATCCGACCAATTAGCGGCACGCCTAAATTGAATTCCGGCCCGATTCGAGGCACCGAGATTCGACGGGTCGCTTTCGCCTAGCTTTCGCCATTTTCTCCCGGCGTCTACGTGGAAATGGCGCTTTCTCTCACGAGGCGAGAAACAAAAAGAAGGAAGGAAGACGGGAAAAAAGGAAACAACGCGAAGAAACGGGAACTAACGATCGGTCGAGTCGCCGAGCACCAAATTTCCACCCGATGGAATAAATACGGGAGCACCATCTGGAAAGCGTTCGTCGAGAATTGGCCGCTTTATAGAGCAGCGTCTTGTTTTCTCGAGGACGCGATACAACTCCGCCGGAGTACGGACAGTTTTCATTTCAGAAATATTCTTCATCAAGAACGAAAGTTGGACGCGAGTCTCGTCGGGGGCACGATAACGCTGGTCCGCGAGGCCAGCAGCCAGGCTGGGTCCCTGATCAGGGCGTCGCGGCGCGTCGTAAAGTTTCGAGATGAAAAGCACAGACGAGGGATATCCCGTGGAACGTGGATTCTCAGCCGATGGTTAATTAATATTTGCCACGGCCACCGGTATCGATCCCCGTTGCCGGCCTTTGCCGGGCAATCGCGTTACACGATTGCTCGGACCTCGCCTTCTCTGTCCGATCTGCTTCCTTCGTTACTCGTTAATCCGATACCCGACATCGTCAAACTTTCCGACCGAAAGCGCTTGTGCACGGATACCCGCGACAATGCTGATTTACACCCCACGGGAAATGAACCGTTTAACGGAAGACGGAGTACCGCGAGCAGCCAGACTCCGACGTCAGCCGCGAAACTGAGGCGACTGGATTACTCGCCGGCCAAGTTTCGATTGTTCTTGTCCAACCGTGTATCTCGCGCGATCCCTAAACTGTCTTTCCCTCTGCCTCTGTTTCTCTCGGACAAGGAGGAACGCGGCACAATCTCGCGGTAACTCGGCGCCGTGACGCGACTAAACTCTGTCCGTTCGAACGGCGTCCAAAGGGAAGCGTTTCCGCCTGAAAACGCGGACGGATGGAATGAACCCGCGCGTCGACGGGGATAAAGTTAGCCGAGTCTTTAAACCAAGCTTTCGTCGTCGACGCGGATCGATCACCTCGAGATCCAGGCATCCGGATTCCTTGCTTTCGCGCGACACCGAGCCATCGAGTCTCGAGAGGTAAGAAGCACGCGGGTGTTCGCGGCACGGTTCCCGCGAATTCCTCTCGTATCGTTCGCCCGGTAATCCGAACGAGACCTTATGGAAGCAATTTCCCTGTCAGCGGAATCGCGGTGCAGGAAAAACGGGCCACGCGATTGATTCCCCGCGATGATTCCTGCTCGTCGAGAGACGACCTGATCGGTCTTCCGGTTTTGCCGCGCCGCTTCCGCAGGAAAGCCGATCGATCCGCTTATCGGTGAACGACGCTGCCGCTAATCTCTCTCAGGTCCACGTGCCTGAGAGATCGAGGGGCCGGACCGGCAGGTACGTCGTCGCGAGACGTCCCCTGGAGATCGGACACGACGAACCACGACGAACCACGACGTCCCGCGATTACATCCGCCGCGGACACAGCAGGATCGTGGGATGGAAATTTACATAACACTCGACAGAGGGTGATTGGCCTGCAGGGACGTCGGATTTTATAGCGCCTGCGGCAAACGCGGACGTTCCCGCGCATCCCGGTCATCCGTGATTCCTTTTGGCCCGGTTGGAAAAAAATTTGATCACCAACCAGAGTTCCTTGCGGTGGTTCAGGGAAAAATTCCCCTCGCAACGACACGCTTTTTCCTCGCGATGACCGAAATATCGAATTTTCGAAGTTCATAAAGCACGGCTGCCGTTTTTCCCTCTGGCTGTTTTTGCTGCCGACGCGATATACCTGGTCACGAAACGCCTATTCTCTGCGCCGGAAAATCGGCCGACAAACTTTCGACGTGGAACTCGTCCAAGAGAAGCGTGTCGCCCGGTTTCGACCCATATCGCGGGAAAGTCGGCCAAATTGAATGTCGGAGCGAGGCGTGGCGAGGAGAGGAGGCGATCATTAGCCAGTTTATCCCGGTCGCGAGAGGCAGTCAGCGGCGCACAATGCCCCTGTCCCCGTTCATGCGTGGTAGGCGCGAGAGGGTGGAAGCAGGAGCGAGCAGCAGCGAACACGTGTTCCGAATGCGTCGTTTGGCTCGGATAATCGTCCGCTCGGAAAACAGACGTTCCGATAATCGACGAAACGCCGTGGCGGCCGCACCCCGCAACCCCGTCACCCTCGACACCCCTGCCACCCACCGTATCGTCGCCAGATTGATCCGCGCTCGCCGTCCCGAATTACACCGATCTTTCCCCGATCTTTTCCCCATTTTTTCCCCATTTTCCCCCATCGATCCTCGGCCGGGAACGAAAATAGAAACCGCGGGCGGGACGTCGTAAATCGCTACGGGGAAACTAATCGGACCCGGCTGGCTGCGAAGTGTCGAAGTATCTATTTTACCCCGACGCTCGGTCGTGAATTTTTTCCATCGAATAAATATAGTTGCACGGGAAATATAAAAGATCGAGGCCGCGCAAACGCGGCGGCAAACAAACAAGCGGACTCGCGCCGGCTGACAAAAGTTACAACCCCCGCGCCATCGCGCGATAAAACATCGTTGCACTCGGTCGATTTGCAGAGCTCGGCAAACACGCGACCCCGCGCCAATTTTCACCACCCCCGACCGCCAGAAAGAATTCGATTAACCGACACAGGCAGTCCGAGCCGCGGAGAAGACCCGTTGCTCCCTAGTTCTTTTATTCCTTACCGATTTCCGCCATCGCGTTCCTCTTTAACGCGTCCATCCTACGTACACGTATACTCGTGAGTGACAGCCGAGTCCTGCCACGCGTGCGTGGCAGTTTTATCGGTGAATTCGAAACCGTCGAAAGGGAGGTACGCAATGATGTTTAATAGAAAATTTGCCACCTCGTGGGGAATACGCCCGATTTACGCTCGGCAGGTTCTATGGCATGGGACTGACGCCGGTGTTTTGTTTCGATATTCTTCTCTGTGACTCGAATCTGTGGAATTGATTTTGTTGCGGAACAACGATAGAGAACAAATAGCGTACGTGCCAATTGTCTAAAGTTGCAGCGTTGAATTAAAATATAAAATATAACATATACCAAGCCATTTTTTCTTCACAGTTTACGGTTGCATTCTGGGAAAAACAGGAGTTGAGCAAGCTCGTGTTCGTTCCAAAATCCTTCTACCTTTAAAGAAGCATATGCAACCCGTACATGGGGAATTTGATGGAATTTATGTGACAGATAGCTGTCAATAAAATATTTGACACGTATTTTTTCTTATAGGCCATCGTTCGTGTTAAAGGGTCAACAACAGCCCTCAAAGGCAGGGGTGGAAAGCATATTTTTTGGAATATCTCGCGATCAAAAAGTGCTGGAGAATAGAATATCCTGCACTGGTAACAATTACCCAAAATATTGAAAAAGTTTACCATCAGCGTGGAATCTGACCCGGAATGATTGGAAGCTATTTGCATGAGAATTATTATTTATAGTGGAAAAATATAAAATTCCAAAGACACTTGTCTGCTATTTAAATCTATAGATTAAGCCCGTTCATTTACGTGAAAATGAATTAACATTTAGTACGATAAAGGATAAAAGAATATCGAATTTAATATATATCATTTAAACAAATTAATTTTTCTCAATTATTTCTACATGACTATATTCCCTGTGTAAAAATATATATTTTGCAAACAAGAAGTTTGGTTCTATCCCTTTCGAGTCTCGAGATATTTCAAAAAATATACTTCACCCCTAATTTTGAGGGTTGATTTCACCCCTTAGATATTAAGGATAGCCGATAAAAAGAAATACGTGTCAAATATTATTTTTACCACTATCTCTTGCATAAATTTCATCCAAATCGACGTGTAGGGGTTGAACATGGCTCTTTGTTAGTTACTTTGTATTTTATTCTACACTAGGCTTATTATCGATAAATATACTTTTACTCTAAAGAAATATCAACAGGTTTCTCGAATGAGAAATTGTGAGGTATGAGTGTGAATACGTGTGATCGAACAAGAAAACGATCTTATGGTTGAAATGTTCGATGACTGTTATGGGAAGGAGTCAGTCGTGGAAGATGAAAGAGTACACAGTGAACAAGGAGAGAGTGCACATAATTAGTGCGAGACAAAGAATATTAGAGATAGAGATATATAGTATAAGTGACTCTATACTCGTATTCAAAATGCAATTATCATTCGCGTTTCTGCGCATCTGATTTTGCGACGTGCAAAGTCACTCTTAGCCCGATAAATGAATAGACAAATAAACGAACAAGTAAATATCTAAATAGGTATTTACATGAGGTACATAAACAAACACGTGAAATTATCGGGGACTCGGATTAACCTTTATGATTTAATTATGAAAAATTACACGTCCAGGGAGAGTTTTATATTAGTTTGCCACTGTACGTGTATTCCGTCCACGATAAAGCTAGATAAAAATTTTAGAAAATTCTCTATATCGTTCACGTGTATTTTTGTATATATTCTTTGATTATTTTTATTTTCTTTGTTTAAGAATATCGTTGTGCATAACGCGCTTGTAATATGCCAAATGAAAAATCTGTCGTATGTAAATAGTCGTGATACAAATTGTAAAAAGAAATTGTATTTAGAAGATTTAGACAGACAGTTATTAAGAGTTAGTTATACCATGTCTATAAAATATGTATAAATTCGAAATATTTTATAAATTTCGGTGTATTGATTTAAAAATGGACAGTGGTAGATATAGGAAAATAGAACTGAAATAATCACTAGAGAAAAAATAGTAAACGAGGATCTATGCTGACCCATATATGGTTGTTGACGACCTCTAGGAGCGTCGCACTGTGTGGCTGATGCGCCAAAAAGCGGCAAAAAGCCATGTTAGAAAAGGTTGATTTTAGAAAAAAATTTGTTTCCAATAACTAATTAGGATTATGGAGTATAATACCATTTTTTAAATATTATTCGTCCATTTTTAATATCGTTACACGATTTTGCAGAAGTCGAGTTCCAAATTACGCAAAATGAATGGCGAATGATACAATGAAATCTATCTAGTATAACTTTAAATTGAGCAAAATTCCAAACTTTTTTTTCCAATATTTTTTTAGATATACCGATATGAATGATTTTGATTTTCATTATAAATTTCTCTTATCCATTCAGCATCATTCGGCGTTCATTCTTATGAGAACTTAACGATTGAAGACTACTCTTTATTTTACAAAAAGAATTACCTGCAACTAGCTGCAACTCCGGAAGATATATAAGTAAACAGTTGCGCCATCCCCGGCCGGCAGTGTCACTATAAGATTTGCACTGCTTCCACTTTATTTCGCACAAGACAAGTCAAAATCGAAGGAAAATTGGGAGAACTATTAGAAAACTTCCTACTCGAATCTATCTTGATTAAATTAAATCTTGGAAATTAAAAGCCGAAATTTAGAATCTACAATCAATACTATTGCAACTAACTACGTATTATTTTTATACCATATACACTCACACCACTTTATTTCACACGTGCCACTTTAGAATCGAATAAAAGTTTGAAGTTAGATACCTTGATCTTGATAAAGTTCTCTCAGTTTCTTAAATTTGCACTGTGTCCCAATCGTAAATACAATGACAATGTTGCAAAAGTAACCTATAATTTTAATGTTACGAAATAATAACATAACAACTGAATATATATGTTCTTGAATATATATATATATTTCCTCTGTTGTAGCAATTGAAACATCGTCATCACTGATAACAATACTTCCCGAAATGTTTTATGCAGACATTGAAAGTTTCACTTTAACGCGCGAAAATATTCCACCATATGTTACCGGTACGTTCGATTCGGCATCGACGCGAAGTTGGCTGCGGACTGGCAAGCTACGCGCGTTGACGCGGGAAGATACTTCGTATTTGAAAAAGCTATATGCTGAACTATATATGTAGAATATCAAACGATGTCTCTTATATTTATTAATAACAGGAAAGCGAATAAAAATATATTTCTATTACGAAAATCAGAAATTAAAAAGTGCTTGATCTCCACTACAAAAACATTAATAAAATTAATAAAATTAAAATCAATATACAAGTCTTTAATGACAAAGAGGATCTCATTTAAATAAACAGATTTTAAGAACAAAAATAACAATCTGATTGAATTTTTCATTAATCTATAATGAACACGCAATTGAATATCACTCAAATATATAATAACATAATTTAACTGATATATAAGTATTTCTAGTGTATAATACATGTTTTAATCCAATTATTTTGTAATATATTCGTTTATTATATACGTTATTAGTATTTTAATTATAAAGAAGGCTCCGAATCAGATCAAATGAAATAATAAATAAATAATAAAACAAAGCAAACATGTTAGAAATTATGATAACGATGATGAAAAATTAAATATATAAAAAGAAAAACCACGAAAACGTAATTTTTAATAATCAAAGCGATAACGTAGAATACGGAACTTTTAACAAAAATTTGGAATCACTTATTTTGGTTAGGATAAATTTAGTCCTAAAATACCTTAATTATAGTTATGTATGGTATTGTTTGACATAAATTTTTTAATATATATATATTAATGTAAAATAAATTATGTGTCTAAGAAGAAACGAGTGGGTCGAGTATGCATCTAACGAATGAAGTGTGGTATAGACTGTGTATATTTATGCGATAAATGAAAAAAAAGAGTATGAAGATGATAAAAAAATGAGAGAGTGATTGGATAGGTCAGTTACAATTTAGAATTGATCGAGAAGAAACCTGTGTACGAGTAAAGTGAGAAAGTGTAAACGGAATTAGATATATTTCTTCCATCATTTTTTGCTCCGAGTTATAATACTGTAGGATACCAAAAGAAATAGCAAATCGGCTATTGCCAACAAAAACGAATTGTAAACCGATCGATATCTTCTAGAAGCAAATGGAAAAGTTATTCTATATAACAAAATTAAGTTGCATGGCTCCCCTACGGGGAGGTGAAGCCTAGGTTAAGGAAAGCATAAAAGCGTGATCTTTGACAACCAAAACAGAGTCCTTCGAAATCGGTTGTGACCATCACAAGCATGAGTCCGCTTGGTGTTGAAAAGAGAGTTTCAAAAGAGTGAGTCTTTGTGTATTTTCGTTATCTTCGTGTTCTTTCCGTAAGTTAAATCAGTTTACGAATTTTGAGTTTGTGTTCTTGTGTTCTTGTTCTTTCGTGAATTTTCGATGTCTCAAGACCAGTTTCGCCATCCTACAATACTGTTTAATAAATATATAAAATTTTCATTTGAATATAATATTCACGACTAACATTACGGTGACGTGATGAACGTAGCTCGTAATCGTGATACGTGACGCGAAGTATTCATGACGAGTTAGACTCGTTAAAGTAGACTTTCGCTTACAATATCCGTCACTCGTTTGCAAAGCGGCAGTTGAACGCGTTCTTCATCGAGGACGACCTCGTTACCGAGCCTGATCGATCGCTGGATCGTGTGGCAAACGGAGAACGTGCGTTTTGGGCGAGCAGGAAGAGGCAGGACGGATCGATGGAAAATTCGCGACGATTTCACGGTCCCTGGAGTTATCGATTTCGAGCCGGTGCACCGGGTGAGCCGAGGCGAAAGATGGACCGGAAGCGAGGCACGCAAGGGCAAACATTAAAAGGTGGAAGCGCCGTTGCGAACTTCCGAGCAGACGGGACCCAACGAATTTAAGAATTTATTCGATTCGTCCGGTTCCTGTCTCCGATTCGATTTGCGTCCCCGAAAACAAGCTCGCTCGACTGCCACCGATTCCTCGTGTTTGTCGAGGCAGCCTCCCCGACGGTACGTTCGTCTCGAAACAATCGGCCGTCCGTTCGTTTCCATCGAATAACACGGTTCAATTGCTTCTCGCTACTTCTCCCTACTTCCTTGCTACTCGTTATCGTTATCCGCCAAACTTTCCAGGCTTTCCAGCAAAAGTATATTTTCGGAAGGAAAGTCGGCAGATCTACATGTTTTCCGGTCCAGCGTTTCGAAATCGCAGCGAATCGAGTTTTCATCCCCCGTAAGAGGCATTTTCCCGCCACGCAGCCATTGTCTGCGGATCCAGCTTCGTCATGCTGGTCGTGATCATGCGTAATCGATAGAAAAATCATCATCCTGTAGTTCTTGCTTTTTATACGTATGTTAGATGACTGTTTAGTCGTATATTCGTATTTATCTATGTACATTAGACAAACTTTCCATTTTATCTATAGCTCGCTCCAACCCCGACATTTCTTGCATCTTCTCTTGACCTTCGGTCTGTAGACAACCCCCACTTACTTCCTAATTCGCATATAAAAATTGCCAATCATCCAAAAATCACCATTCTTGCGTTAATAGTCGGTTTGAAGTGTCACAGTAAAAGATCTGATACGTATTCGACCATGTCGTAATTTTATAATTTTAATTTTTGTTATTTTAAAAATAAGTTGTAATAAAAAATATTTAATAATTTGAAATCCTCTCAAAGTTCCCATGAAAGTTGTAGCGAAAATAAATACTTGGGATACAACACCATACATAAATACGAATGTCTTTTCCATATAAACTTCCACCTAATCTTTAAGACGAGAATAAATCCTTCGACGTTTTCACTTTTCACGGAATACTTCATCTTAGTCAAAAATGATAGAGCAATTTCGATTACGGATTCGTTTCCGGGAAAGTGAACTCTACGAGAATTACCCAATGGATATCACAAATTAAAATTCACGTTGAACAGCGTGATCGAACTGCGTGAAACTAGGCGAACTCCTTTCAAAGGACTTCTCAGTTAACACACGCTTCCTTCGTTTGCTAAACCCAGAAGTTGGTAAAACGTGGATATCGACTTGTTTCGACGAAATTATCGAATCGATGGAAAAATGATATCCCAAGCGTTGGAATTTCGCGTGAAGCTAAGAACCGAAGCTAAGCGAGAACCGATTCACCGGAGAACAAACCCGATGGACGAAGGACCGGTATACTCGGCGGAGAGGAAAGAAGCGGAATGGAAATGTTGCCTCTTTTGTAGGAACGTCAGGGTTCGTGGACGTTGAAAGGTAAAAAGACTGTCCGCGCGACGCTCGTCTTCGCGTAAGCCTTCGACCTAATTAGAGGGAGATTAATCAGCACATTGTCTGGGAAAAATTAGCGGTGGAACGAGATTCCTCGGACATCGAGGAATCCGCGTTCCCTCTCCAGCCCGAGACAATGGCGGCTAGACCCGGAAGAGGCAGGGTCCGCGATCGCGTGGTGGCTCGTGAACCTGAAAAACTTTATCACCGCGTTAATTAACGCACTCTATCCCGAATTCCCTTTGCCAACCGACATCACCGCGGCCGTCTACCAGGTCCAATTCGAGAAAATGAACGCATCCCTCTTTGTTCCACCTGTGTCTTTGTTACCTCCTCCTCGCCGCCGAATTCCGAATTTCGTCACCGTGAAGACGGATCGAAGACGTCGATCCTCGCGAGCGAACGAAAATCCCCAACTATGTATATCGGCGGACGATCTAGGGAAAAAAGGAAGGCCTGGTTCGACGCCGATTTCGAGGACGAACGAGACCCAATTCCCTCGGCAACTTTTCGCATTAATAATTCCATCGCGCGTTAGGAATTATAAATCACGGTGCCGCAGTCCGGCCGGCCCTATTGGAAATGTTTGAAATTCCCAAGCTTTTCGAAGAGTATGCACTTGGACTGCATAGTTCGTCCAGCGCGATTCTTTATTCGTCCGGCAGCCAACCTCCTGGCAACACATTCCTGCGAAACTTTCGCAAACCCCGATGATAGTCCACTGTAGCTGGACACTATAGCGAGTCCGGCATGCTCCGCGACACGCGTCGCACGTGCACATACCGTTGCGAGGACACTTGGTCTCCAGTTAACCGAATATGAAATACGGGGTTGGAGGAGGCTTACTCGAAACAGCGGACCTGGAGAATACTTCGGAGAAGTAGGTATGACCAGGTCATCGCGCAGATTTAGCTACCCCTATGTACAAGCGTTAGAATGCAGCAATGATGCGTTGGGGTGCCGAGGTAAACCTGCCACATGAATTTTTATGGGAGTAGGATGAAGCATTTCTCCTTGAAAAACGAGATATTTTTAGGACACGCGTGTCTTCTTGGAAAGTAAGATATTTGGGGGAATACGCACACTCGCTACCCCAAAGATGTCCCAAGCATCGATGGCTAGTAGCCGATATTCTTCTGCTTTAGGTATCTTATTTTCCCATATACATCTGTATAGATGTATGTTCAGTTCTGTGGCGAGCACTTCACGCACTCACCACCAGAGGAATCAAAGAGGACCGAGGTTTTTGTCAAATACTCCGATTCCTATATATTTACACAAATTTGAATCCTACCAGTAGTACTCCCGTTTAAGGGCCTGCTAGGTAGCCTTGCTGATGAGTCTACTATCAAGCCCAGGACGCAAAAGCATCCCTTCATTTGCTTTCGTCCCGTCAAAGCAACTACGCGACCAAAGAGACCCCATACCAACACAATCAACCGTGAGAGAGAATCCCCATAGTTCTCACAATGTTATATATTAACATATTTTGCAATAAACTGATTCTACAACATGTGGAAGTAAGAATTTGTCTGGGAAAATTTATAAAAACGGGACTAGTCTTAATCCTGTCAACGCCAGGCTCGTTTCGAACCCTTTCGATGGCTCTCGATCGTTTCGAGATCTCGCGAAGAGTCCATCTGGTCCACGCTTGCTCGTAGATCACGGTGCAATTTGAAATTCCGCGGGAGGAGGATTACGTTTCCGTGTTCGTACAACCAGAGACGATTTGCATGGAAAGCAGGTCGGAGACGGCGGCCACCACGGACAGCGACTCCGGCGGTCGCGTGAGCGTGCAAAAACAGTTTTTCGAAATTGTCGTAATTCCCGGCGACACGGTGTGGGCTTGATGCAGCTGTTGCAGCCTCGAACAGGAGGTAGGTGCATATGGTGACATAAAGTACGACTAAATGCGCTACAACCTCCTGGCGAGAACTTTAAATCCGACAGCTACGATGAAACTTCCCTTAGATCCACTTCCTTCGCGCAGTTATGATCTCCGCGAGGACGTTCTCTTCGTCACGATAGGGAGTCCAAGTCCTTATCCAACGAATCGTCTCGTCCCGTTTCGTTTCATTTCGCACCCTTTGCGAGAGAAAAGGTATTTCCGATAAAATTGGAAACTTGGACCGGATGATCCGGAAGTTTATCGTAGGAACTCGTCGAGTCGAGTCAATTCTCGTCGCAGAAGTTCCCAGTCGTATTCGCGCTGTTAGCGATACGCTGAAAGCACGTTTCCAGTGTCTGATGCATGGCGTCTGCCGATTGTTTGCTCAGCTGTTGCGGCCGAGAGCACGTGGCGCGAGTTTGGAACTACAGTTACAGTTTCCTTGGACGTAAACTCGTATCGCGACGACCGGATTCGACCCGAGGATATATCCTCGGGACGCGCGACAGGAATCGGGCAGGAGGGTTCGAAATTGAAGAGAGAGAGTAAATGGAAAACAAAGTATACGCGATCGAAACATTTCGTCTGGCTCACGGAGGCGTTAGCCAAAGTCGAACGGGAAACTGGAAGTTACGATCGACGTTTGCGTCGACGACGCGGTGACTTCTGATTCGTCCTCCCGCCGTTATACGCTGCTGCAGTCGAGGGCAGCTCGTTTTTCGCTATAAAACCACGCTGGACGTAAAAAAAACCGGGACAGACAACTATTTTACGAGGCATCCATTTGAATTTATTCACTGTAAAGACATTTATCGCCGCTCTATCGTTCCTGTGACACGCGCAGCACGCTCTGTTTCAAAATTACGCCCGAGGTGTGTATGACACGCGCGAAGGGATCCTGAGCGAGTCTATTCGCTCGCGATCCGATCGAGGAATCCGCGTCAACGCGAGAAAAATATCCCGCGTTATCTGCCCTCGAGTCTCCGTGATTTCCAGCGTGGCTAAACTCCACGGGGATGGTCCAAACAGCAGAGAATAACCCAGAATAGTTAATCGTGCCGGTCGGGTGTAGTATATAGAGTCACGTTTTCACCTCTGCAACTTTGTAATTCAACACCATCTCGCTGAAAACCTGCTCTCGGGTTTCCAGCGTGCTTGACGTCCTAGGGAACCCTAGTATTTCCCTAGAATCTTACTATTCGTCCGTCCCGCTTTCTCTTCGCGGTACATTTTCAGTCAAAGGACATCTCGATCGCGTCTGGATCGACGAGATCGCCGATGGTAATGGCGAGGATCGGAAGGGGATCGGAAATCGAGGATCGAGAAAGATCGAAGATGGTAACGGCGAGGATCGAGAAAGACCAAAGACGATAACTGCGAGGATCGAGAAAGATCGAAGATGGTAACGGCGAGAATATAAAAAGACCAAAGATGGTAACAACGAGGATCGAGAAAGATCGAAGATGGTAACGGCGAGGATCGAGAAAGATCGAAGATGGTAACGGCGAGGATCGAGAAAGACCAAAGACGATAACTGCGAGGATCGAGAAAGATCGAAGATGGTAACGGCGAGAATATAAAAAGACCAAAGATGGTAACGACGAGGATCGAGAAAGATCGAAGATGGTAACGGCGAGGGTAGAGAAAGACCAAAGACGATAACTGCGAGGATCGAGAAAGATCGAAGATGGTAACGGCGAAGATCGAAAGGGATTCGAAGCTGGTAACGGCGAGGATCGGAAGAGTATCGATAAAGATCGAAGTTCGACCTGCAATGGCGCGTATCGGCGCATTAATCTGTGCATTGATCACTGCCACCGAGGTTGATGCCCCGATTTACGACTTCGTTACGTCGCAGAAGGTTACCGTAGGATTTATACCGGGAAGAGGGAAGGTATATCATCTCGTTGGTAAAACGAAACAAATGGCGCGCAAGAATCGATGGTAGCCGCGAGAATAATGTTCGCCGCGTAAACCGAACAAGCCGTTTGAAACCGCGACTCGATTAACGTGAAAGCCCGTAGATCCGTCGCTAGTTTTTGGCATGCGAACCACCAATCGCCGATACCAGGCAACGGGCACGAACTCGCGGATCACGCGCCTCGTTAGACAAAATCGTGAAAAGGGACACAAGTTTTAGCTGCACCAAAAACTCGCGTATCCACCATCCACGTAGAGACGAGAGACCAGCTCCGAGAGTGGATTAGACGTAAAACGATCGTCCTTTCGATTCACGGAGGACTCGCGCTTTATCTCCGCACCCGTTCCGAGATCCAGGCTAATCGAATACAAGGCTCCACGAGCGTGGGAGCCGGGGGTCGGACGAATACGAAACGAAGGCGGAAGCGTGCTGCGGAGAACACGGGATGCGATTGTTCCGAGCGTTTCCAAGACGGGCGTAGCAATTACTTAAAAGCTTGGAATTGTTTACGGACAGAAAGGCTGGCTTCGGAGTTTATGGGATTCGCACCCCAACAGGTGGCGGTGGCGCGGAGCGAAACACGGCAGGCCGCGCGACCCCTTTCAGAAAAATCATTCTAGCTCGCATTAGACTTTCAAATTGCCGGACACACCGGATAACGCCATATTCCACCCTCTGTTCCAGTATAATTCACCCTGTTACCAGCGTTTCTGCCCATGTAATTGTTTCCAGCGTTCCCGACGCCCCGCATTTCCGATTCACCGACCACACGGATATTTCCACGACTCCGCGCGAAAAGGGATGCATCGACCGGTCAAAGATGGACCAACGGTGCTGTACTGCCACTTCGTTATCTGACCAACTCGACCGATTCGTCTACGCTTCGTCCACGTTTTCGCGATCGCAAAAGGTGGAACGGTGTCCGTTCGTTGGTGGAAAAGGAAGGAAGGAAAGGGAAAAGCTGTACGCTCTATTAGGAAGGCGTCGCGTTCGCAACAAAGAGGAAGCTGCCCTCTAACGACTCCGGACCGCCTTTGTCTTGGCCAGCTGCTTCAAAGGGGATGATCCGAGGGCCGAAATTCGCGCGAAGAGCTAACACGCTACTGAAAAGTCCGGAACACGAGCCCAGGTTCTCGCGAACACGCATCCCTCGACTCGTTCTGGTTTAATCAAACTTCGAAAAGACTTTGGGCGCCTGCGGTGTCGTATCGCCATTCCTGGATGTGGTATCCAGGGCTGGAAAACTGTTACGATATCGATTCCGGTTCTCGAAACGCTTGCAGGAGACCGTTGTCTCCGGGAACCGTTATGAGGGATCGAAATCGATTCTGCTCGCGGTTTTCGCAGCTTTCCGAATATCGCTGCATTATCCGTTCTTTATCCGTTCGTTAAATTGATACTCTTACTTGATTACGCGAAGCTGTTTATATAATTGCTCGTCGAGAGACGGTATCGATTCCTTGTGACGATACACGCGTTCAGCGCCGCCGATTCCCGCTCTCCGATTGTTCGTTCGTTTAAATTTAAACGAGCAATGTGGAATGGACTTATTACCATAGACGAGTTACGAGATAGACGTAACAAATTAGGGGATGGAGATAACCGGGGATTTAATCGTGGCTTCTAAATCGGTAGAGACGTATCTGCCAATTAAATAGTCGGAGGAAAGGAGCAACCGGCTCGTGTAAAATGAAATCTAATAAAAATTTATGTATTCCTTTCGATGAATTATATATTAATGAGGATTTTAAAGAGACGAATTGTACATCTCGATGTAACAAGTAACGTTGGTTAATTAATTATCGAACGCCGGTACGGATCTAGGATAAACTCACGAAAAATCTGTAAATTCTTCACCTCTGTACTGGCAATTTCACGGCACGATAATTAATCGCGACGCTTTTTTATATGGTCCGCGACTATTCTTAATTGACGACCTCTAATTAACCTGATTTCTTCTACAGATGTATATTTCCACGTTCGAAGGATAATAAAAATATTTCCACGTTGCAAGTTATGATGCCCACTTGTACCGCGGCAGTGTGAGTGCAGTCGTAATTAGCAAGAAACATGGATTATTAAACGTACTGTTAATGGCGAATTAATATGGTTAACGATGAATTGTTTAAAGCAGAAATTTATAACAAAAGCGGAGAAATAAATAAATAATTGGCTGTTATAACGGGAGAGTAATTATTAGCGGAATCGGTAACGATCGAGACTTTTCGGGGAAACTGGCAGGCGGTCATTAGCTATATAAAAGCTGCAGCATCGAGACTCGAGCTCATTTGCCAATTTGGTTTCGAATAGGACACCTTCGAACTTTCATCGGATGAGTTGAAGGTATGATTGGGGTGGACCATGCTTCCAGTTAGTACCAGTAACTAACTAATGACCATCCAGTGGACTTACGTGTAACCCTCTTGTATCGTTTAATAATTTTCAAATTTTTTTTTAATAAAATTCCGAGATATTTTCCAGCGTTCCGAGTTCCCGAAAACGTCACTGAGTCTATCTGCGATTTTATTTTTATTTTCTCCCGTTCTTTCTATATTTGCGTATCCCGTGAACCAAAATATCCTCGCAGTTCTGCGAAAATAGTATCAATATTTTCGACTAATTTCGTTTCCATCCGAAACTTATAGTGATCTGAGAATCCTTCGAAGAGAGGATATCAATATTTCGAAGATTATATATTAGAATCTGATATAACGAATTGAATTCCTTATCGCGAAGTCGCGAGTAAAATATATCGCAATAGCCTCGCTGAAAAATTTGTCAGTTCTGGAAGATTCGTGAAAATTTCTGTTTAGATCGTAACCTGATATAAAGACACGTGTACCTGGGTAAAAACATGTACGTCTATATGCAACAGCTATTAACAGTTTTATTTGGAGAAATCTGTTGAAACCCTGGCTGATGCACCACAACGCTCTCTCGATGAAATCGCGAATGCATTGCGAACGCAGAAGGAAGATCGTTGTCTTTCGGGAAATTGAATCCTGTTTCGAATCCACTGGGAGAGGCACCTAATGTCCTCTCGCTCGCTGTTTCGAATATCCTATGTTAAAGCGGCTCTTCCGCCGAGAAAAACGTCGCGCCGAGCTCGATCCTTCGTGCGAAATCGTATACCAGCGGAAACTCCTTTCCGCTACGAGCTTTCGAAACCACGACCGCGCTGTCTGGAGGAAAAGCCGCGACGAAAATGGTGGGAGAAAATCTGGAAAATTACCGTCAAGTTCAAAGAACCTTGGCACCAAAGCGGACTTGCAAACTGGACTTGGGACAGATTAAAGCCGGTACAAAACCGTGCCTAACTCCGCTTTGCGGTCTCTTTCCCCCCGATTCGCCACCCGGTGCGCCATTTTGCGGCTAACTTTTGACCCATATTTCCTCATGCGAGAGTTAATACTCGTTAACGGCAAGGTTTCCGTACAAAGGCTACTTTGACATCCTACGCGTGGTCCAATGCTTCACTCGTTTGGCTCGTCTGGGCCTGTTGGAATAGTTTCCAGAGAAATCTCTTAGAAAATGATTACAACCGAATCTTCCCACTCCCTCCCACTCTCCTCTGCGGTTTTTCACGTTACCCGGAATCGCGAGTGTTGTGTCCCGAACACTGCAACTCTCACGATGGGAGTTTCGCGGAGTTGTAAGGCCCATTTACGCGGATGCGACGATATTACTGGGATGCGGCCTGATTAGGGGTGAACTAAAGAGTTCCGATGCGTGACTGTCTTCATATCGATTGTAAACAATATTGGGAGGTGTGTTAGCTTCGACGTCTTTCAGTGATGGTAGATGTTTAGACAATTTGGGCCCTTATACCTATCGTCTTATGGGTGATGTATTGATCCTTGCTAAGGTTCACTTAAGTGATGACTAGCTGATAAGGAGTGTATACGAATCAAGGGACGTTGGTAATAAGGACATAAACAGTCCTCCGCTTAACTTGGGACGTTCGGTCCTATGGCCGCAACAGCGAGAGTCGCCATTCAAAATGGCGACAGTGGAGAACCGATCGGCGCGGTACCAACGAATCTCGCAGAAGCGAGTCGTTCATCAAAGCTGGGTCCGTTTAATGTCGCCGGGGTATTTTTCTTAGACCCTGGTGGATTATCAACGTTGAAAATTCCCAGGTAGACCCAGCGAATTATGAGGAAACGTTCGTTAAGACGAGCGACCGCGCGTAAAAATAACTTTGGCTCGATCGAACAGGCGGATACGCAGCCACGGTCCCGATGGATGTTTTCTCAGAACACACCGAGTCGCGAGTCACGGAGTGCTCTTTTACCGAGCGGAAAGGCCGCCTTTTTCCCCAAAAAGAACAGGATTTCCGGGGAAACGCGAAAGCATTTGGTATCCGTGGCAGGCAGGTATCGGTGGAGGACCGCGAACAAAATGTTTGCCGAGTCAACGGAACGTGTTTTCGCGCCGCGACCACTCTCTCCGCCTCTCTTCCTCTCTCCTTTTCCTTCCACCGATCAAGGACATTAAAGCATGCTCGAAGCTGGTTAATGTTTAAACGACTGCAAGCCTTTCCGCGGCTACCGCCGCGCTACCGATCGTTCTCCAATCTCAGACCCAGGATTTCAGTCGGGAAAAACAACCCGGTTGCCAGGCCGATACCGAAATTTCTCGTGTCGGAAGAGAAAGAGCTAGTGAGATAGAAAAGGACAGATCCAAATACGAATAGGGAAAATGTCGCGATTTACTTATAATAAAGATAGATTTATGTAGGATGCTAGGGTTTGAGAGTGAGAGTAAGGGCCTGCCTGGCTGATGATGGATAATAAACAGCAGTCTCTGGTTCAGATCAAAAGTTTAGGATGCAAGGATTGTATTGTAAAACATCATACTGGCGAAATAACAACGGCCGATGAGCGGCAATATATAAATAACGACGGACAGACGAACGATGTCATTATTTGTTAATTAATAAAGTGTTAAAGAATTGTCAAAAGCCTTTAAGCTTCCAGAATTTTCCTGCAGTCTTCTTACAGTATGGACGGGATGTTTATAAGTGATCGAGAAAGAAAGCCTGCGTTTGAGGGAAGAGAGACTGCTAGGTTTAAGTAAGGGCTGTCTTGACACAGTCCTGTACAGAGTTAGGATTGGTTGCATAATTATAGATCAGTTATCAGTCTACTCCTCTTTAGTTTACACTTTACCCCAAGTCTCATTTAGCTCATTTAGTAATGAATATATATTTTAGAATAAAATAACATCTCTTGTCCTTTATACTTGCCAATCAAATGGTATCCCTAGGTTTATTAATTAGCATATACGATGAGCTAATAATATAAAGTAACTAGGCAGAAGGATCTTTGAATGAACACGTGTCTACTGCTTTGCTGCCTGAATAGAACTGTTGAAGTAAAGGGAAAAGGTCCTGATATGTATATTATGTCCTGCAAACTAACGTTGCAGTCCTTTGCCTTGTGTCACTTGCTATGAACTGACACTAGGAACCTTAGACAAGCGACACGTCTACTATTTGTCCTGCATCGTTGCTCTCCAGCAGAAAATAACAAACAAAGGGCAAAATAAAGCAGAACGAGGTTCGTAGGTGATGGAACCGGGTCAGTATCAGAGCCATTAAAAATGCAGTCCACACGAACGCTAGCCTGTGATTAGAGTGAAATTTTCGCTTTCCGGGAATGAGGCTGGACGATCGAGCATACGCGGAGAGAGAAAGGCGGTGAAGAAGTTGGAGAAGACAGGAGAAAAAAAGAGGAGAAAAGAAGGGAAAAGATTTGCCTCGGCTAATTGCATGAGATATGCGATTGTTTCATGCATATTCAGCGAGTCCTCGAGGTGGGAATAGCTGATCGCCATTCCTTCCAGCTATACCCTTTCACCCTGCCTTCTCCACTCTGTCTTTCCAAGAACCCCGTCTTCCCGCTTCTTCCACTTTGTTTTTCCTCTCTCCAAGAAAACCTGCCGCTTCCATTCTGTATCTTCCTTTCTCTCCTTCTCTACCTGCCTCTCCGAAACATGTCTCTCGAACAGTAATCCGAACCTAAGCCGCCAAGTGCACCCTCGATATTAATTAAGTCCTCGATCTTGCCCCCACTCCCGCCATATCGTACGCACCTGAGACTACCCTCCTTTCTCTATCGATATTCCAATAGATATACGATTCTTCGTACCTTTTCTGCCAAATACCTGTCGTTGTTGGAGAAACGCGAAGGATATACATCAAAGTGGACTGGAATCGAGAAACTTCGTCGCCATTTGCATCCTCTAAAGTTTCCCGCCGAGGGAAAAATCGCAACATTAAGCGAATAATTCGCCAAAATTCACGAATTAATTAGAGATAATATTCGAGGACTGCCAAATACCTGTCGTCGTTGCATAAACGCGAAGAATATTCATCAAAGTTGACTCAAATCGAGCAACTTCGAAGCCATCGCTACTTCGAAAGCTTCCGGCTGATGAAAGAATCGCAATACTAAGTGAACAATTCGCCAAAAATTCACGAATTAATTAGCAATGATATTCGAAGACTGCCAAATACCTGTCGTCGTTGGATAAACGCAAAGGATATCCGATAAAATTAACTCGAATCGAATAACTTCAAAGCCATCGCTATTTTCGAAAGCTTTCGA
This sequence comes from Eufriesea mexicana, assembly GCF_001483705.2. NCBI lineage: Eukaryota > Metazoa > Arthropoda > Insecta > Hymenoptera > Apidae > Eufriesea > Eufriesea mexicana. The sequence goes on along the minus strand of NW_016908877.1, from coordinate 872,228 downwards.
CTAATGAAAGAATCGCAGACCGAAGTGATCGATTCGCCAAAAATCCACGAATTAATTAGCGACAATATTCGAAGGCTGCCGAATACCTATCATCGTCGAATAAACGCGAAGAATATCCATGAAAGTTGACTCAAATAGAGTAACTTCAAAGCCATCGCTATCTCCGGAAGCATCTCGTTGATGAAAGAATCACAGACAGTAAGTTGTAGCTTTGGCTTGGCCAAAAATCTGCCAATTAAATAGCGACAAGATTCATCTACTGCTCCGGGAAAAATCGAGTTGGTTGGCCGGTGCATTTCGCATAAGCTTGCCAACTTCCGCTCGACTGCCGCGCGAAGCGGACCGCGGTACTCGCGGAACCCGCGAGTTTCGTTAACGCGGGAACATTCTCGGGAAAACACAATTTCACGAGACAGGCCAGAGCTTCCCGTCCTCTCTCCTAAGCGATTATCGAATTCCCGGAAACGTTTCCTCGACCGTGGCGTCCATCGCGCGTATTTTTCACCGACGGTCGTACTTTCGGATATCGGCAGGATGATTGATAACGCGAAAACTGGGTTGCGGATTTATTTCTTCCCTTTTTTTTTCCCGCCACCATTGTTTCCCTGTTCACTTGGTCCCTTTGTTCGCGCTTTCACGGACCGATTGCCCGTTCGCCTTGCCGCCCGCACCTGTATTTGTACGCGCGGCTACGGCCTTTCCTGCATTTTCCTTCGCCCTTTGCCGCCCGTTTCTCACGCCGAATTTCCGCCTCGCATCTTCCAAAACGAAACTTCGCGATCGCCTTCTTCCCGCTCTTTCGCGACACGCGAAACTACCCCCGTGTGTTTGTTGCGAATTTTTTTAATTACGTTTCATCCCCTACGTTCTACGGGGGGGGGGGGCAAAAAACGAAGGGAAAGAATCGGTGGAAAATCGATGGAAAATCGGAGAAAGAGATGAGAGATGGCAGGAAGCGAAACGAAGGAAGTTGAAGCAAGTTGATGGAAGTTTGCAAGTGAAGATCGACGATACAACGTGTCTCTGTAATATACAGTAGTCACGAAAGTGTTCGAACGCTATACATATTTTAAGCGAGTACTTCATCTTTAATCACGAGTCTCGCTCGTCGTCGCGGCTTTTCATCGTGAACCAAAGATGAGTTACTTTTGTTTAAAATTGCTATAAATTTTAGATACTCGAGTAACTTTGTTGTAAACGAAATAAATTTATTCCGTTTCTGCGAGATTTTATTATTAAATCAGAGTATAAGGGCTTAATGAAAATGTATTTACACGTGCATCGATGTTATTTTATTCGCAGATATTACTTCGCGTTGATGAAAACATCGATCAAAGTAACGGAACAACAATGCGAGCGAAATTTTTCAAATAAAATATGTTTAACTTTTAGTGCTCTATAGTAGAAATTTCTCTGTGTGAGATCACGTTTAAGAAGCAAAGAGCATCATTCAAACTGTAATCGCTGATTTTGTTCGATCAAAGTCATTGCCTGCGGACAAATAAATTACTCTGCGCGTAACTCGTTGAAATCCGAATTTTGGGGAATTTTGGGGAATTTTTGGGGAATTCTTATCAAATACTGCGCTAGGACGTGTTACGAATATTTCCAATTACATCGGTAATTAGGAAAGCGGTGTCAGTGAAAAATTCGATGTAAAAATAATTTTACCACTCGTTCGCGCTGCGGAAAAACAGCGAAAACTTGAATCGCTCGCAACTTTACGGTAATTAATTTTTTTAATGCGTTCTACACGCGAATCCTATTCCCGCATATTATCAAAGGGGCCCTGTCCGACACGTGAAAACTACCACACACGAGTGGCAAGGACCACCTGGTCTTAGAATGCCCTAGCTGTAACCTGCACCGCCGCAAGCACGAACTGGTGCCCCAACTTCCGGAAAAGTTGAAAACCTGGTCTCCAACGAGATACGCAGCCTACTGGGATTCGTCGTGGGAACAAAGCTAATTGGCAAATTGCAACAGAAAATCACTTGAACGACGCTGCTACAATAATATTAACAACTTCATAGCGGATACAGCGAAAATTAAATTAAAAATCCGATTAAATTAAATTAAAAAAATATATATATGAAATTTTTAGTATTCGAAAGGCAAACATACACTACTTAAGCCAATGAGCCAGCTTCGATAATCAGCAACGAGAGTTTATTTAATTCCTTCTACAATTAGACTTCGGACAATTAGATGGGGGTGAAAGAGGAAGGCGTAGAACGAGGAAAGGGAGAAAAGAAACGAAACGTCGAAACAAATGTGTGGTAAGAGAGAAAATATCCGAGATCGGTGCTACTAGTTGCTCATGAGCGAAAGAGCTGGAAAGAAGCTCGGAGATTTGGAAAGCGTAAGGATACGTCGAGGCTTTCTTCGTCGTCCAATGCTCTCTTCCGACGATGGTATTGTATATTTTAAAAGCACGTGCAAGCCCGATACGGCCTCTCGCATTCCGGAAACCACTTAGCCTGATTGAGAAAACGTTTCTCCGAGCATGATCGAGGCTATCCGATCCGGTTAGGGACTATTGCCGAGCGGGTCGTGCAGAACGAGGCTTGCTCGTCATCGGAACGCAGCTTTCGGTTTGAGAGCTCGGCTCAACGAGTCTTGAAAGAAATTTTCGAATTTATATTCAATTTTCGAACGCGTCGCGTGGAAAAATCGGAAAAACGCGCGCGATGTTTCGCGGATCGAGATCTATAGTCGATTAAAAAATCTTTTGCCGCGGTTAGAAAAATGAGGGTGGAAAAAAAAGTGGGAAGTAAAAATGACGGTGTAGTATGGAAATGATTAATGCGATAAATAGAAAAGAATTTATATTTAATTTTCGAACGCGTCGCGTGGAAAAATCGGGAAAATGCGCGCGATGTTTCGCGAACCGAGATCTAGAATCGATTAAAAAATTTGTCAACGCGGCTGAAAAAAATGAAAAAGGAGAAAAAAGTGGGAGATAAAAATGACGGTGGCATGTAAAAATGATTAATGCGATAGATAGAAAGGGAACGTGTTCAAACTCACCGCCAAGCAGGATGTGCACGAGGAGCGGGAGAAATCTGTATTGGCGCACTTTCGTCATGATTCTTGATTTTTCTACATGAACTGCTTTCCTAATCGCAGAATGTCCAGATCGCAGTTGTCCGTTCCTCCGAACGCAATTCGACAGGTAAACACAAACCCGCGAGTTTCGAAAGTTCGTTGGATCGAGATCGAATAAACGTAAACGAGCGTACCCGGTAAACAAACGCTTTTTCGTCGGGACGTAGAAGAAAAAAGAGAGAAACAAGCACGGTTACTAGTGGAGAACACGATAAATCGACTAGTCGAAAATGTTCGAACGGAAAAGGCTGTTCGACTAACGAGAAGTCGAGGAGAAGTTGCGCGGACGAAGTCTCGGCTTCGACTGGCGCGCACCAACGTATCTGACCCCTCTGATAACCGGCCAGCCCCCTCTGGTTCAAACCCGCCGCCGACCCCCCTCTCTATCTCTTTCTCGCTCCCCCTCTTTCCCGCTACGTTTACCTGACTCCCTCTCTCGACGGCTCCCTCGCCGTCATCCAGGAGACACCAACCCCGACAGGAACCACTCGCTCTCCGTGCTCCAGTACCGCGAACTAATTTGCGATTTAGCGTGAATCGTAACCACGCGCTAAAAGAACAATGAATTTATCGCGCCGAATAACTTCCCGTCCCGAAGAACCACGCGGCGTCTTCGCAAACGCATTATCAGACCATCGAATTCCGCTGTCGCGGCGAAACGCGAGATGGAAATTGTTGCACCGAGTTAGTAGAATCCGACTGTACTCGAGACGCTTTCACTGCCCGCGAAGATACTCCCACTATGCGTTTCTAAGATAAACCAAACGCTTGAATAACCTAGCTTTTACGATGCAAGATGAAATCTACTATTTTCATTTTTTTCCCGTTTCGTGTTGTTATAAAGCTGTAGTGAAAATTGGCGAGGCGAAGGAGCGAGAATTTATCGTCACGATTTAATTTCCACTTAATCGGTATACACGGCCAGCAAAAAGTTGGAAGATCGAAACAAAAGTATCGTTCATTCCGATATAGATTGCGATATACATTATTGCCGAGTAGCTAAATTTTTCACTTTTTTAAACCGAAATTTCGAATTTAGCGAAGAATATTGCAAGAGTTTATTTATTTTACGTATTTATCACTTATCAAATTACAATTTTAATTCGATATGAAACGGCAAATTAAAAATTACTACGGCTTCTTATAAACCACTAAAATTCTCACTGAAGCTAGGGGAAAATTTAATCGAGAAATTTAATTGAATGAATAAAAAGCAAAAGTGTATAACGATTTTGTACAGGTGCATGTCAAAATTAAACGAATAATTTAAAAATAATCGATTCGTGCTGATAAGCGATTGCTCGTTGCAGTTTGAACGGTCTTACCGGATCCAAGTAAACCGGATCGAAACATTTCTATATATATACAAACACACCGTAACCAGCCAAGGAGGAAGGGATAAAATTTCCGTTACGAAGATTGCGCTTTGTGAATCGGAAGTGAGGTCTATAGTTGAAAATCAGCCGAAGATATTAACGTGACGAGTTTTCTGTGTAAACTAGACGTTAGCGCCTCTCGTGAGTTGCGCAACAGTCGCGAGGTCAGCAGCATTGTAACTTTTGGCGCCAACCCACTGCAAGGGGCTATATAGTCCATTTCCAAAACAATTACCTTGCAAAATTAGTACGTATAAGAATGGCAATATTAAAATTGCTTGTTTATTCATATGTGACAGTCAGAAAAAAGTTTTACACACATATTTGTAAACATAACCTTGGTATACTTCTAGTGCCGCCACGAAGAGCAAAGAAACGGCCAGCTCAAACTCCTGAAAAAGGTGCTCGTGAGCCAAAACAGATACGAAAAAAACAAGGTAAGTTACTATTTCGGCAATATTCAGTAATTTTTTAACGCAATATTTTTTGCGCCAAAGAGATACATTCATTAGAAGAATTTTATTGAAAGTATAAAACCGCGAGGCACATGGATGTGTTTAGGCAATGTGTTTCGCGATCGATAATTATTGCTTCCTTTTAGTTGGTAGTTGGAAGTATACTTAGTATCCCTTGAAAAATTTCGTGAAACCGTCGTAATAATTTTTCTGTTATAGTGCCGTGAATATTACGCGTCCTACGGCAAACGTGGATCGGCACAATCATAATCGTACTTCTCTAAACCAAATACTGTAAAATAGCTAGACATTTGCATGCATTTCACAGAATTAGTTGTGAAACCCGATTTACGACGACCTGCGACTGGTGGAGTATTATTAGTATTTGGACAAGGCGATGTTGGACAACTTGGTTTAGGAGAAGAAGTTGTTGAAAAAACAAGACCAGCAGTTATTCCTGGATATGAAGATATTGTATCCGTAGCAGCTGGTGGCATGCACAACGTGTGCCTGAGACAAACTGGAGAAGTATTAACATTTGGCTGCAATGACGAAGGGGCATTGGGAAGAGATACGTCTAAAGATGGTTCTGAGAGTGAACCAGGTGCTGTTGATTTACCTGACAAAGCTATTCAGGTGACAGCTGGAGATTCCCATAGTGCTGCCTTGTTAGAAGATGGACGAGTATTTGCATGGGGATCTTTTAGGGTATAATTTTCTACTGTTTTATACATTAACTTTAATATTTTATCAATCAGATTAACTTTGAGAATTAAATAATAAAATATTATAATGCATTTTTAAGGATTCTCATGGCACCATGGGTCTAACATTAAAAGGAAATGAACGATTTCCGATAGAAATACTGCCTAATGTAACGATAGTTAAAATATCATCCGGTGCTGACCATTTAGTGTTACTTGATAAAAATGGGCATGTTTATACATGTGGTTGTGGAGAACAAGGTCAATTAGGGCGAGTACCTGCTAGAGCAGCTAGTAGAAATACCCGTCATGGTATGGGTCCTTTATTAACCCCTGGTTTAGTAGAATTTAAAGTTACAAAGAAACTAGAATTCAATGACATTTGGGCTGGAACATATTGTACATTTGCTAGAGAATATCAAAAAGGTGATATATATGTATTTGGATTAAATAATTATTATCAAATTGGTAAGTTAAAACAAAGCATTTCATAAATAATAATAAATAAGAAAGAATTCTAAATGTACGTTATTTGATCATTTTTCAGGCCTAAAAGATCCTGTAACTCATTTTCACCCACAAATTTCAAAAACCTTTAGTGGAAAAGTTTGGAGACATATTAGTAGTGGGCAACATCATACTATTGCCCTAGATGAGTCTGGCCAAGTATTTGTTATGGGCCGTAAAGAATATGGCCGTCTTGGACTTGGATCTAATTGTTTGGATGCAAAAGAATTAACACTAGTTCCTAGTTTAAGTTCCTTTAAATGTGTTGACGTAGCAGCAGGCAGTGCCCAATCTTTTGCTGTTACTGAATTTGGTAGCATTTCTTTCTAAAATACCAGCTTTTTCAATACCATTATTGCATTGTTAAACATACGGCATTTTCATATCTCTATACAGGAGAATTATATTCGTGGGGTATGGGTTCGAGTGGTCAACTAGGTACAGGAGAAGAGGAAGATGTTGAAGAACCTACGTTAGTCAAAGGAAAGCAGTTGGAAGAAAAAGCTGTAATAAGAGTTGCAGGTGGAGGTCAACATACTTTGGCATTAGCAACAATCCATCCAGTGAAAGAAAAAACTGTTGGTTAATAATAAATGACATATTAAATTTAAAGTGTTTCACATATGTGATAATAATTTGGACAACGAAAACAGAAGAAAAAGTTTAACGAATTTGTCAAAAAATTCGTTAAAAAAAGATTTTTATTCTCCTTGCATAAAAGTTACATGATAGGAGAAAATGTAAGTAAAATTACTTCTGACGGTATACCGTAATTTCGATCTTAACGCGATACTTAAATCTGTACATAATTTTTTGTGCTACCAAAAATTATATCATTATGTTTATAATGATTAATATATCGACTGACTTTTTGATTGCATTGTTATTTTTTCTACTTGATTATGTATTACAATGAAATAAACATTTTTCTACTTGTGAATTATGTTATTAAAAATATTCATTTTTGTTATATCAGATCACAATAGACCTGTATTAAGTTTCTGTTATTTAAAATTATGCTTTAACGTACCGAAATATTTAAAAAATGATTAACCATGCTTCTATTATTTACATTGTACAATTTGCTAAATAATAAAATTATTATTACAATTTATTCTAGTTTTCTACAAAAAGTACAAAGTATTTTAATGTTCCTATAAGTATAATTAATGAGAGTATCAAATTATATTCTATAAAAAAGTCACAAATCTCCTAAAGAAAAGTCTACGAAATGCACAAAAATCAAATTTTGATCAATATTTCTCTTATTAAGGTAATATTTTACTTTATTTAACTTGGTTTTGCTTGTTCTACAATTTTCCCTTCTTGCAACGAAATTTGAAGTTTTTTCCCAATACGTTCCTGCACATCTAGATATTTAGCAATACAACGATCAAGGCATACTGATTCACCTTTACTTAATTCTGAGCTGGTATACTTTGGTGGAATACATTTCTTATGACATGCTGCTGTCATACGATGAAACATATCAGTCATCATTTCCATCTCTATATCTTGTAGCAACTTCAATTGCTCTTCACTAATCTGAGGTAATGCAGCCATTTTTTGTGCAGTTGCTATTTACTGTTTTATAATTATCTAAATACTCAAATATACGACTTAATTAATAGTTTTAGACTCTTGCATTAATAATCTCTTTTGTTTCATAGCTTTAACTCTTGAATCATGTACTTCCTTCCTTGCTAACTTAAAACTGTATACTCCTATACCAGTAGCTACAATCCTGCAAAAAGAATTAGACAGTAATAATAGTAATAACGATAATAATAAATGTATAGAAATATAAATATTAATCGATTTTAAACAAATATTTATATTATAGAATTTCTTACGAGAAAGGTTAGTCACCACAGGCTATTATAACAAAATAGCAATTGTAATGTCTTACATTTACATACCTACCATCCAATCGCTATCTTCTGCCAAGTTTGTAATAACATGCTTTTTTAAATGGTATAAAATATTTTTACCGTGAAAATTAATTATATATGTACCTGTACATTCATTCATACGGCTTTGCATTTCCTAAATTACGCTACACTGAACCATGTGTCTATAGTTATATAATTTTCAGCATAGATGCAGTACGACATAGATTTAACATCTTATGGAACTCGAACTATAATGCCGACTTTGAAATCAATATTTGCCTTTGCAGCTTACTAATCACGATATATTAGATTAAAGCATTATTAAAAAAACACGATTATCATGTTAAATTATATCAAAATGTAATTTTTGGATATAAGTTAACAAAAATTGTTGTCTGAAATTAATTACGGCAATACTAAATACTGCAATGTTTCACTGCTAAGTAACTCGTCTTAATATAGCCATATGTTTTCACGAAAATAGCCTTAATTTACACAAAATGTATACATCGAAATGTTTATTGTTATAATAAGCTGTTTTTTATGATATTAATAGCTTTCATAAGTTTCTGTTTGATTTTTTGTTTCCCTACTGCTTCACTCATAATTAGTTATTACTATGATATTCTTCTATATTAACACTATCATAAATTTCACATCAAAAGAAATGACGTTTACCGTATATAGTTTTAATTCAACGTCATTGCTTTAGTAATTTCATTTTCCATTGCATTAATAACGTTGGCAATATAGTGAATTGATAACACAAAACTAGTAAAAGAATATCAAATCTCTCAAAGCATATAGCACAAAATATATAAGCTTTTTGTTATATTATAAATTGTCTGTTTTAATATTAATTGATTTTAGTACCGATACATTTTTTAAACATTTTGTGTCTTTCATTTAAAAGAAAAAAAGTGCAAAGTAAGAAATACTAATAAAAAAATAGGAAATAATAAAAAATAAGAAAATGAAAAGTTATATAGTAGTAACTTAAAATAAAATAAACGTAAATTGTACTACATGTTATTCAAAAATTCTTTAAACATAATTGATAGACTCTTTGTATCATAATTGATAGAATTGAAAAAGATTAAATAATTACTGCAGTATTTTGATTTTTTCTTTGTAAATATATGTATATGAACATGTATGCTACGATTTAAATACTTGAAGTACTTGAAAGCTAGTGAATTTTACATTCTATAAGTTTACACATTATACAATTAATTTAGTATAGGTATAACTCGTATTGTAAAACAGTGGAATCAACGTCCAAGCTACAGTTGTATAAAGGTAATTGTGTTTAAATGAAAACGTTAACAATTGCGGCGTATTTTGTAATATCTTCTGTTATTGTTAAGTGATGTACTTATATACAATGTTAATTCATAAACATAAAAATTGAAGTGAATTAATATGATTAATTCATAAGTGCAAATGTAAAATGATAAAACAAAACAGTTACTTTATGCATAATATTGACGTTACATGGAAAACATTCGTTCAAGAATCTTGTAATGCTCCGACAATATCGACAAAAAAGGAAGATCATTGTTTAGGTTTTCAAAAAGATGAAGCAAGGAAGATATATGAAGAAATTATAAACGAAAAATGTGATGTGACTTCACAAGTTGAACATAAGTGTAATAACTCAAAAACGTGTATTAATCGAAGTGCAATATCGAAATCGTTCCCGCCAAATGAAAAAGCTAAGAATAACCAAATCAGTAAAGAAAAAGTGACAATTAATGCTATATTAAAAGCAGTCGAACAAAAAGATTTGAAATTTCTATCAAAACATGTGACATGGGAAAACGTTAATTTGACTGATGATTTTGGCTGGACTCCTCTTATGTCAGCTGCATATTGTGGCCATTTTGACATTATAGAATTTTTATTAAATCTTGGTGCTAACAGAAAAGCTAGAGAGAAATCTGGTCTTACTGCAGCACAATTAGCATTAAAAAAAAATTATTTGAATATAGTTGCATTGCTTAAGAAAAAATCAGAATCGACAACTACCAAAGCTTTGTCAGAAACTATTACGAATGATACAGAAACAAATATTGATTGTTCATTACAGATGAGATCAGAGTTTGCAAAACTTTTGAAAAATTGCAGTGATACTAACTATAAAATTAATGATAATATGGAAGAATGTTCCAATGGAGCTACAGGATTTTATTGCAAAATTTGCAAGGTTAATTTTCATCAAACAACATGGAAAAAGCACGAAACATCTACACTTCATATTTTTAATAGTAAACCAAAACTAACTAATACTATGTATGGAATATCGAAACAAAATAAAGGTTACCAAATGCTTTTAAATTATGGGTGGGACGAACAAGGTGGTCTTGGTCCTATAGGAAAAGGAATAAAATATCCTATTAAAACCTGTTTAAAATATGATAGAAAAGGAGTAGGACAGTCCAATGAGAAAGACTACAAAGTGACTCATTTTAAACCAGGAGATACTACAGCAGTTAATGATTTTAAAATACCTAAACAAAAGTGTTTAAAAAAAAAAGACAGAGAAAAGTTACTTGATAGGGAAATTAGAAAAGAGAAAGCATTGCGCATTGCTTTGGCATAAAAAAATATACAAGAATTTTATAAACTGTTAATATTTCATAATGCTTCTAAGACTGAACACAATGTAATTTTTGTCTTTTATCTACTTTAAATGTACATGTACATATATATATATATATATATAAAATTCAATTTTCACATTTATAATACTATTTGTTACTTTTACAAAAGCATCTTTTCTATATGAAATGGTAATCAATTAATATAATTTTTGTTATAGATGAAATTTGATCAGCAGGCAGCTTTAAACCATATACAGCAGGTAGAAGAAAAAGCAGGTGAGATTCTCACTGATCGACAAGAAATAATTGCTTTGGATAAAAGAAGGAATGACGATAGAGTTGGAATGAGGGCATTGCAAAAGGAGAATTGTAGAAAAAGTTGGATAACTGTTGGACCATTATTACTTAAGATGCCATCTAAAAACGCAGAAGAACTACTTATTAAAGGTGAATCTATTGTTTTTCTTTATCTTAATATTTCTAGGAAGTCAATAACAATTTTCAGTTTTTATTACATTACAGATCAAAAAGAATGTGACATTGAAATTAATAAATTAAGAAGTAATTTAAAAATTAAAGTAAATGAATTAAGAGATTTAGAACTTAATTCACCTGTTCCCGGTTTAATGTTGATACCCATGTCTCATAAAGAAATGTTGGCAATGTCACAAGTTTTGGGTCAAGATTCTTGAATGTATTATAGATGTAATGAGGACATTAAGAAGAATAATCTAATAATAATAGTAGTAGTAGTATAAATTGTAATAATAGTAGTAATAATAAGTGTTACAATGGGTCTCAACAGTATTTAATTACCCTTAGTAACATATTTATTAAGTGTTATATTTAAGTATTGTGATTAGTATAATTAGTATTAAGTACTATATTTATTAAGTTACAGATTTATGTATTTATCAAAAAGGCAGTATACAAATTTTTTAATCTGTTTTCTGAATACACCAAAAATGTAAAAATATATATCCTGATTTATGGTGATTTATTTTTTCATATTTATAATATGTATATTTGTATAATAAATAAATATCAGTTGTGTGGTTTTTATAGTAAATGATTTATAACTCGATAAATTGAACCTTTTTATCTATTATTTAATTCTTTATGATTTGTTAGGGATAAATTCCATCTACTTTTGTGTGGTATTAAAAGCAGATTAACCAATATTCCTTAATAAGAAATTTCGATTCTAACCTAATAATCAAATGTAAGGTTAATGGTACAGTAATAGCATGGTAGAGTAATTGTGATACTAATTTCTTATAACTATTACGTGTTTAAACCTAACCATTTTATTGTATTTTCACATCTTTGTTGAATCTAAAGATGAATATACTTATTGAAATGTTTTTTAAATTGATTCTTTCATGGTTTGTTGTTATATCCAACGGAACGATGATACTATATGAGGATACGCAACAAATGTATATGTACCTTAATGTTTTGACGATAGCATGTATTTCAATATATAGTTAATAAATTGTACGAAATAACAAATACCTAGTGTGATACACGTGTATCTAACGATTTAACTTTGTTATCAAATAATCAGTACACGGAAATTAAAATTATACATATAATAATAGACGATGACATCTCGAGAGATATTAACTATTCAGTTTGGTCATTATTCCAATTTTATTGGTACTCATTGGTGGAATTTACAGGTATTTTGAAAAGATATGCCGATCACAGAATATTACAATTATTTAATTTTTATTTAAACACTTTTAGGAATCTAATTTCTCTTATGATCCTGATAATCCATCTGAGCTAAATCATGATGTTTTATACAAAGAGGGTGAAAATTTAAGGGTATTAATGTATAATAACATATCTTAAAAGTAATGTTATAAACATTTGTAATTTGTTACTGAAGATAATCGTGTTTTTATATTTTTTCAGAAACAAGTTACTTTTACTCCTAGACTGTTGATTGTAGACTTGAAAGGAGCATTTGGATATTTGAAAGAAGAAGGAACATTGTATAATGTTAGTCAGTCACAAAAAGCTCCTCAATCCTTATGGGATAACACAAAAGTGGAAATTTTGAAAGAAGATGCAATCGATAAACCTCCATTTATCAAGAGTTTGGATGAATCTTCTGAAATTTTAGATTCAGCATCAGCATCGTATGATATAGAAAATAATATTAATTCATGGGTGGATTATCTATTACCTAGGTTTCACCCTAGAACATCAAATATCATTAAACAATATAAACATGGTTGTGCAACAAATCCATTTGATGTTTTTACGTATGGAAGAAATTTATGGAATACAGAACAATTCTCAGATGACTTTTCTGAAAGGATAAGAGTATACGTTGAAGAGTGTGATTTGATGCAAGGTTTTCAGGCATGTGAATCTTTATATTTATATAAGTAATTTATATTATATTATATTGTAATATTGATAGTATTTCAAAATATAGATAATTCTAGATTCTGTGGATGGATTTGCTGGAATTGGCACATCGTGTATGCAACACTTAAGAGATGAATATGGAAAAAGTATTTTGTCATTTCCATGTATGGACAGTAAAAAATCAGAACCTTCTACATCCAATCTGATTAAAGCACTTAATACGGCTTTATGTTGGCAAAGTGTAGAAGAATATGCTTCATTATTTAGTCCGCTTTGTTGTGGACAAACAGTTTGGCCTCAAATCGGGGATCCGCGTATATTTGATCATTTGACATATAATTCTGAATTGAAGTATCATAGTAGTGCAATTTTAGCAACTGCTTTAGATACATTAACCATTAGATACAGACGAAAGGAATATCCAAATGTACTTTTATCTGATTTATGCGCGGATCTTAATAAACTGGGTCGAAAAGCTGTCGTAACGAGCTTAACTTTACCATTTCCAATGACCGCAAAAACAGATTTAATTGACGTACTTGACGATTTTGAAGGAACACTGTGGACAAGTTTAACACCAAATTGTGATGTACCAATGGATAAAAGTATGCAAAGCATAGTATTACGCGGAATTTCTGAGGAAAGGTTAAAACGACCTATTTCCCATGCAATGAAACAAATGTCAAAACCAGCATATAAGTGTTCTACTGTACACGAAATGATGATGCTCTATTTATCATGTACTTGTCATGCATCAGCAACTTATTTATCGAATATCTCATCACCATTGAAAATCAGACCTCCATATCCAACAATTTTCAATAATAATATTTGCGAAAATGGGGACGTTATTGGGTGGCCTGTAGGAACAGGTATGTCCGTGAGTTGCGGTCATTAATATTGTTTTATATTACTTTTTAAATGTATTGTAAGTATACAATTTATATTAAGTTTTTATAAATTTCTATTTTTAGATGTTAAATCTGTTCCTGTCATGGCTGGTTTACACAGTGGCAGCAGTTTGAGTGCGATGTATGAATCTTTACACAGTCAGTTGAACAGAATAAGGAGTATAAAAAAGTTCCATGCATTCACAGATTCTGGTTTAGAAGAAGATGAGTTTAAAGAATGCCTTAGCCATTTACTCGATTGTAAAGAAAATTATGAAGATCGTTACATCTGAATAATTAATTTTATCGACGATTATTTTCGTATTGCGATCACAATACATTGTTTCATTTATAAAGAAAAAATTTGTCTCTTCATCTCCCTATTATTTCGTATTTTATTTTCATTACTGTACGTAATATCAACAATTCAGTTGGAGATCGTGCAAGGGGCAAGATCAGTGTTACTAACCGAGGAAACCAAACGAACAAGAAATTCGTTTTCCTTTTGTACCTTGTAAATTCCTGATAGAAACATCCCTAAAACTAGGAGTGGTGAGACACACCTTGATTATTAGATTTCGTATTGATCGTTGGAGGTGAGAAAACTCAGTTGCAAGCTTTAACTGGTAAATGAAACACGGTATAATACGTAGATTTACAGTTACTCAGCGAGCATCGTTAGTATCGAATAAAATGGGAAACAAGGTAGCTACATTTACCGAGGAACAACTAGAAGATTATCAAGACTGCACCTTCTTCACTCGGAAAGAAATCTTAAGGTACTACATGCACGTATCATTTACACAATCTCCAGATTCGTCTTTTACACGTCGATACTTTTTTAGAATATTTAAACGATTTCGGGACATGGGAAACGCTGGGACAATTCCACGATGCATGACGCCTCAACAAGCATCGACACTTCGTATACCATTATCTTGTTTGACACGCATACCAGAATTAAAGGTTCTTAAATTATCTTTTCGCGCTCGATGAAACTCGTTTCGCATACATCAGTGTTTACGATGTTTCAGGAAAATCCGTTTAGACAACGGATTTCGGAGGTGTTCACGAGATGCCAGAATTCGGAACAGTCAACATCCGATGCCTCGCACGAAGGAATCTGCTTCGAGGAGTTCCTCGAGATGATGTCGGTTTTTTCGGAGCAGGCACCGCGGGACTTAAAGGTCTTTTACGCCTTCAAGATTTACGGTACGGACCACCACGTGAACCACACAACCGGATGGATCGTGAGAGATCTTTCAGGTTGCGCTCGGTGTACCTATAGCTGTTGTATCGAATCGGAAATACATACGGCGTCTAGACACGATATTCGCGTTGCGAGAAAGCTATTTGCACGAAGATAGACTATCGATTTTCTTTCCAGTCTAACCAATTACGATTTTCCACCGTAATCCAATCGATTCGATCATATTCCAGCTATATCGGTTAATTTAGCGTACACCGCGATTGCGGTTAAAAAGAAATTTATACGAATCGTGATAACGTGTTACATCTTTCTTTACGAACAGATTTTGACGAAGACGGGGTATTAGGGTTGAACGATTTAGAACGCACCTGTCGACAGCTGGTGCAAGGTGGTTTGAATGCCGACGAGGTGGCTACTGTGTGTCGAAAAGTTTTGGAGGAAAGCGACATCGATGGCGACGGTGTTTTATCCTACTTGGAGTTCGAGCATGTCGTAACAAGGGCTTCGGATTTCATGGCAACGTTTCACATAAGAATTTAACTTCCATTGCTTTGGAGAGATAATAAAATTTACTGCCATTCTATGTAACGCATACGCTTACTCAGTTTTTGTTACGTACACACATGTATACCATAGAATCTCCTCATTTGCTAATTCCAGATATCGATACTTGCCGTATATTTTGAAACTATGGATCGTGCATCCTCGATATTTTACGAGTTACAAGTACCAGGAGAAATGTTTTGCAAACTCATCAAGGATAATTATTAGCTCTGCGAATCTGTACACGCTTAGTGAAACGCTACCATATAGTTTCTTGCGAGTCACAGATATACTTTCTTATACGGCCCCATAAGTTGCCCCTGTTGAGCAATAACGAGCAATGTTGGCTAAATAACCAGGCCATTCATTTTCACTGCAGACAGGAACCTCGTGTAACTCCTCGAGCCAAGTCCCCAATAACGTCTGGGATTTTTTCCAAAAATGTATAAATCAACTTGGCGTGTAGCGCGCAAAAGGGACGGGAAAGAAACAGAAGAAACGTAGAACGTGGAACGAAATGTAAAGGGCATTGTTAAAATGTAACCGTTCGATCTCGCTGTTATAGAGCAGCGTCG
>NW_016908877.1:853941-855966 GCF_001483705.2 Eufriesea mexicana | reverse complement strand
TCGTGTTTCAGCGTTAAGCAAAGCGAATGGTCGGGAAGTACCGCAACACGACGGCAGTCGAAACGTTGACGTTGAAACGAGCAACGTGGAACAAAGGAGAAGGATTTCGTAGGATATTTTCGTGCGTTATAAGTCGAACGGAAGAAACCCGTCCGAAGAATCAAAACCGATACTCATGATCGCCCGTGAAAATGGCTGCCTTTCTCGATACCTTGGGTGTTTTAGGGGCTAGTTGGTATCTGTGTGTTGCAGCGTTGCGCGGTACCGTGGTCCGGTCGTCTTTAAAAGCGGTCGAAGTCGGAGATACCGCCCTGTGTGTTACGGAGCTCTCGACCAGTTATAGTCGGCCGCGCGGTAACTAACCAAGTCTTGGGACCAAGGCCATCCGGTCACTTCTCATCCTTCTCTCTTCCCCGCTCGCATCCCTGCCGTTCTTCTTGCCGGCTCGTCCAGAGGCCCTCGAGGTCCGAGAAGGCCCCCTTGCCTCCTGGGTCCACCGTCGACACCCTCTGCGTGCGAGTCCCCTTCCTCACCTCCGCGACTCACCTCGCTCTTGTGTTCTCTCTCTCGAGAGAGGATCACCGCTCTCGGAAGAGTCTCCCCCTTAAAGATCTTAGCCGACCAACCACCTTCCATGGCAAGATATCCGTATATATTCTTGGCTCTCGTCAACGCAATGCGACGCTATGCGACGCTATGCGACGCGATGCGATGCGTCTCGTCGAGTCCGTATGGAGCGATCGAGGTTTCCGTGGCTTGGCGATCGGGCGCAAGCACGAGCAGGAAGAAATCGTGGTAGAAGCGAGATAAAAAGCGAAGGAAAGGAGGAACGAGAAGGCAAAGATCGCGGGTGGCAAGAGCAGACGGACGGCGAGAGGGAGAGAAGCCGAAGAAGACGAAAGAGAAGTTAAGAGGAGTGACGGAAGAAGAGGGGAAGTGGTTGGAGGATGATAGCGGCGAAGGCGGTTGGTGGAGGGCAGATTTGAACCGAACTTTTACGGCACCCTACGTGGGCGAGTTCTCTCGCGGGAGATCTCTCGAACCTTCTTCGGGACCTCGACCCCACGATCGCACGGCGACATCCTTCGCTCGAAATATCTATACTTCCACGGTTCCGGGATCCGACTTTCCATCATCTCGATCCGATATTTTTTAATCGATATTATTTACCGGCGGCGTCGATTTACAAATTATAACGATCGTTTGATACACGCGTTAAAATCTTGGACGGACGAAAAATGGCCGCGTATCTTTCATATCGCGTCTACGGATTCGTTAATCGCGCGATCGACGTTCAATTTTCGATATCAAATTTAACTCTACAGTCCGGACGTATTTATGCAACGCGAAAAAATGGTAGAGGAAACGCGATCGCGAATGAATCGGATCGAATCGAATTGAATAGAATGGAACGGAGTCGAATCGGATCGAATCGAATGGAATCGAATGGAATGGAAGGGAATCGAGTCGAATGGAATGGACGCAGACCGAGAGACGTATGAGAGAAGCGAAAAACCGGTAGAAAGGACACGTTTGTGGTACTTTTTTGAAAATGAGATTTTCCAGAGTGGCGCGAGCGGGCAAGTATGTAGCATGCGCGTTAAACTCGACCTTTGAGGTTTTCTTCTCGGTAACGTTTCACTCCGTGAAAGCAGATACCTACGCATTGCTCTCTGACAAGGTTGCGTCGAGTCCGACCGCTGTCTAGTCGAAATAATATTGGCGGTCTTATGGGCACATATCGTAGTGGTGCATAAGAAGGCGAGAGCTTGTATATAGAGAACCGTCTACCAAAGAGGGGGAGGAAGGGTTCCAAGGAGCCGGTTGGCCAACGGAATGTGGCTTGACCGGCCAACCATCCCCCGCCTCCTCTACCATGGATTCATCGAGAATAAGAGAGGAAGAAGGACAGTCAGATAGAAGACTGGCCCAACTACCTTTGGATCCTAATGGGCCCCATTGGGGTGCTCGAATATTCTTTCGCTATCTTCGGACATCTTCTCCGTGAGATTTGTAATCGAGGAG
>NW_016908877.1:847202-853835 GCF_001483705.2 Eufriesea mexicana | reverse complement strand
GTCGTTTTTTGACGTTCCCTCAAGTACCTGCTGCTCCCTAATTTTCGATGTCCACTTTCCGAACATGCCGGAGGAACCAGTCGTTATCGTTTTATTAACAACTCTCGGCAAACGAACGGTGATCTATTTACGGGAAACGGGTACAATTTATGCGTTTGAACGCGCGATTAGGCAGGCCTGGCAGATAGCAGCCGCGTATATTATCGTCGGTCTATTTCGATCTGTTGCAATCGACCGATGCAAATGCAACCGCGACTTCGCAGTCACGATTATCACTCTATATGGGCAACGAGCCGATGAAAATGCTCGCAAACCACGAGGTTACCAGCTGAACTGCTCCGAGAAGATACGTGATCGATGCGTTTGCAATCTTGCCGCACGTAAGCCGCCGTTTTGCATTAACGATTCACCGTTCTCTGCAAACATTTGCCAGGAATCGTACGCGCTCGATTGTCCAGCAAAGTTTCGCAAGGTACGCGCAATTATATTTTTCCAACAGCCACGGAGTCGTCCACTTGCCGATGATAGTATCGAAATCGCGGTTGCTTTTGATCATCGACCAGGCACGATCCGATGCATTTTATTTAAAGTTCGCAAGAACGAATCGACACAGGCCGCTCTTGTGAGTCAAACTTCGCGACGGTACTCAAAGAAGTTTCGCAACTGGTCGCGGCCGGTAGATCAGCTTTCTGCTCAAGTACCACCTAAATTTATTCCACGAACGTTTCGTGCATTCGAAAGCCTTCGCATCGTCCGTGGAATATTATGTGATTTCCACGTTTTTGGCAAATAAACGCGTGCCTTCTGCCGACTCGGTGATAAGCGGGAATGAAAAAGAGAACGAAGGAAGGAAGAAAAGCCGAGACATAAAATATCCACGTCAATACACGATCTGACAATCGAGAAAAAGTTCGGCTCGTTAACAATTGAAGCGTGGCGTTGCTTCGTTGCCAGCAAATACACGCTACTCGCTATTCAAAGTTTCTTTCGAATTTCGCCGAAAAGGTGCACCGTTGTCCCCTTTCTCTTGTCCCGTTTGCAAAGCTGCAATCGTCGCGAAGAGCACGTTTTACCTCATAAGCAACCGTGACGAGCGTAGACAGTTACGCCAATTATTTCTACGATAACTCACGTTCGTCGAGTCAACAAATAAATCCCAAACACGCGATTGCTCTATACGAAAATTCATTTTTCCTTCCTGCACAGCTCGCTTCTTCGTTTCTCGTCCCAACGCTCGATTTCTCCACGACCGATCGCTTCAGCGCGTTTATGAGCGCGAATGGACGAGAAAATTTGAATTATCCTCGTGATCGGACTGCTCGAAAGTCCCCGTGGATATTGTTATCGATGTAAATGCGTGGAGCCGCTTGCTCGGAGAGCTTACGAAACGGGGGACTGGTTAACTCTCGAGGTTGTCTCTCGTTGTCGTGATAATCCAGCTTGACTTTTCCGCCGATCAAATCGAAGGCAATGAATTATCCATGGCTACCTAAAGCAAGGGATCTACTGCGCCGAATAATTGCGGTCGTTGTGACATTATGGCGGTAATGCCGTCGCGGAATGTACTTGCACGACTATTAGAGCAGACAATGATCGATACTCGATCGTTCGCGAGAAGTTCGTCTCGTTAATACCGTGCTGTCTCTGAGGAAAGGTTTCTTTCACCGTGTTTCTTTCCTCCATCCAATCCACGTGGAATTTTCTACGACTATTTCTTCGTCCCGACGTAATCGCTGTTCCCTCGAAGCGAAACGGTATATCGCCGATGCAAAATATCGCGTTTTCAACGCGAGTTCAGACAGAGGAGCCCGTCAGATGAGCGCTGTTCCACGCGATTAGGGTCGCGTCGCGAATCATCTCGACGAAGCGAAAGCAAAGGCCGCGACGCGCTGTCTTTTTTAATTGTTCCGTCCAATTACGATTCCTCCGGAGAGAATATCTGAAAAGTAGCGGCTCCGCAAGAAGAATGGGACAGTCGTGTCGATTTAACGAGCCACGGAAAACGGTACGGGTGACGCGGTGGATGGCGGCGATTTAATCGCGGTTCTTTCAACCGCGAAGTTCACTTGCTCGCGATCAACGAAGCTATTGTGCCCCGCCGAAAAAGGATCCTCGGTACCCGAAGACAGAGCGCCAAAGGAGTAACTCCTTCGACGCGAGGCTTCGCCGTCAGGTCCGATCGAGGGCGGTCGAAATTCGCGGGGAAAGACGTAAAATCGGATGGAAACAATGTTATAGCTGAGGGAAAAACGCGGCTCGGTCGGTTGGTAATCGCGTAATTCCTTAAATCACGTTATTCCTGGACGGCACGGATCGATCGCTGTATTCTTTATTTTCAACTGCGAAGCAGCTTTACCGGCTATCAAGCGAAATACCTGTTTGAGGGAAAAAATCCGTCTGTAAATAGCTTCGAGAAAGCTGTGCAATCTTCGTTCATAGCATAGTACCTTAACCGTTTTAACGGCTGCGGAGAGGTTCAGACGGAGCGAAGCACGAAGGGCGAGCAGAAAAATCGAGAAAGAGGGACGAACAGGCGTAGGTATATCCGGATGATCGTGCGTAAAGGCGAAGCAACGTTGCTCGTTGCGCGATAGAGATGGAAACTATGACAACGATGGTTTACACGTAAACGGCGGCCAAGAAGAAGAGAGACGAGAGGAAGAAAAAAGGAAGGGGGCTGGACGACGAGGAGGATGAGAGCGACTACGATGACGACGATGACGATAATGACGAAGACGATGATGATGATGAAGAAGAAGAAGAAGAAGAAGAAGCAAGAGAGGAAAGAAGAGAGGAAGAAGAAGACGAAGAATAAGACGAGATTTTCTGTTGGAGGGTTTGCCGAGGGGGTCCAGACCAAGCTCCATCTGCATAACCGGTATATACCGGCAATGTAGACTGGCATGAAGGTAGAATCGAGCATGTCCTCGGCACGTTATATCGCTCGCCTCGTCCTCATACGATACGAAGTGTAGAGGGACCTCGAGGCGGTGGAAAGAAGAGAAACGAAGCGCAGAGAAGCGAAGGGAACGCCGAAGAAGAGAGGAGAAAAGAAGAGAAGCGAAAAGGGGAATCGGTAGAGGAGGTTGGGTATTCGTGTAGAGTGGCTCCGAGAACGAGCACACGCGGTACCCTGCCAGTGAAACTGGTAGAGAGAAAAGCGTAGGCGCGAGTATCCGCCGACCGATGACATCATCGGTGTTCTGCCTCGAGTCATTCTCTCGGCAGAAGAAGCCTCGCTTACTCTCCAAACTCTCTGGAGAACTCACCTACGAGAACGATCTCGATTTTTCTTTCCACATTCCGGGCTCCCGTTTCGTGCCTCTCGCCGACCAAATTAACCGGGATCATTCCGTCCATTGCCGACTTTACCACGCTTTCCTCCCCGTTCCTTCTCTTTAATCTGGATTATCCACTCGCGAACGCTCTGGAAGCCTTTCGAACGTTCCAAACGTTCGGAGAAATTGTAATTCGTAAAATGCTCCCCGCTGATCTAGCCGCGCGGAGACTTCAACAGCTCCGGACCTGCAACCGCAATGTCGATTTCCCGGCATCGCGACCTTTCGTCGCGAATATTCCCGCGTTTCGTCGCTGTCGAATCTACGACCGACGAATCGAGGTCTTCTTCCACGGAGACAGCCAAGGCTAACGTAATTCCAAACGCGATGGCCGAGAAACTCGTTCCCTTCCACGTTTTTCCTCCTATGAAAACATATTCTCGGACATATCGTAGAATTCGATCGACCACGACGTCCCGAAGATCGTTAACTTTGAACGGAATGAAGCTGTTAACCTGGCGGATTAGCCTTTCAGATTCCTAATCGTATGGAAATGTAAAACGGTATCGCTTAGGAAACGTTAGACCAAATTCTCTCGTGGAACTACAAACACGGTGTCCTCCGCGACAAACTGGCTTTCAGAGATTCGTCTATGCCATCCGGGATATACAGATTCCCGAGAACCCGCGTTTTTCGGCACGACAGCGTTAAAGGTTAGCCTGCATAGGGAACCGTAAACCGGGAAAAGCTGGGCAAGTAAAAGGACTCGAAGGATCCCTCTCGAACGTTTACCTGAGACACACAGTCGATGGAACGATTTTACCAAATCGAAAGGTTAGGCTTGGCCTAATGGCACTGCCACTGAGGAAGTACGGAGCATTACGTTGGAGAATACGAGATTTCCTGCGAACGTCGACCACGATTTCGATGTCGGTATTTCCCCCCTTCCATTTATCCTGATCTTTCCTTGTAAGTTTTAAACACAGCCCGTTCGATTATTATCGATCGGCAATTTTTCAGGGTATCACGGAGCGAGAAGCGGGGCGAAGGAGAGGAGAGAAACGAGCCAGAAGAAGCGAAAGGAGAAATATTTGCCGGAGGAATCGGCACGAAGGAAAGATGCGACAGTGGTAACCCTATAAGAAAACGCAGGAGCGTCGGAAACCTCTAAACTCGAAACCTGTGCCGAGCCCGTCACGAATAAGGGGCGAGACATCCATAAACTTACTTTGGACCTCGGGGCTCACGGGGGTTCTGGGTAGGTTTTTCTTTTTACCGGGCCAGGCAGGTGCGAACCGATTTCTATAGTCTTCTCCCGGTAACGGCCGTTCTTCGTGCCAACGGTTCAAGTTTTACGGCGGCTACCGCCGAACGAATCTCGTCGAATCCAATCAGGGAAAACTTTTTTATCCCTATCGATGCTCTCTACATTCCTCCGTGCGCCCTCTATCGCGAAACCGAGGGGGCCAAGTCGAAAGCGAAGGAAATATAAAAAGATTTCGCAAGATCGCGAAAGACGTCCCTCTTTTCCTCTTTCTCCATTGTTACAGTCACCGCTTCGTGAACTGTACACCTAATCGTTTAACGGCTTTGTGTTTATTCAAATTGCTTTCATCGGCAGTTACGCGTGCCCACTGCGTAAATCGTTCCACGGTCTTCCGTGTAATCGTAACGAATGCGAATGAGAACCTCGATTTCACGATTTTCGGAGCGTCTGTTTTGTTTTCGAAATGCGTTTGATCGCGAGAAACTCGCGTACACGAGTATACAGGCATCTCTCGCATGCATACGTATTCTTAAATTCTTGCCTCTACGGTCTGAGACCTCTTTCCGTTAGCTCCGAGGAAAGAACGAAATTTCTTTCGGCTCGGAGTCGCGTCGGTGGATCGGTGCTCGATGAATCGACTCGAGATGGCCGTTTTAAGCAATAAAAAGTCAGGTGTGTGCAAGGAAAACGGGAGGAACGCCATAGCAAGGACGACGTACATCCGCCGGAAGTCGAAGGGCGTCAGCTCGTGACGCCAACGCTCGTATGCAGGGTTGAATTAGCTTTGTACCTGAACAGACGCAGGTGAGTTACCAGAACAGGGATATAACAGTACCGATCCTTTCGAAGGATCCTTCTTCGAAACGAACAATAAAAATCGTCCTTGACCGACCACCGTTCTCGGTTAGGATTCAGAAGCAACGACTATCAAAGGAAATTCCACGCAGGAAATCTCACCAAGTGGACGTTCCGTTTCCGTTTACGGACATCGTACCTATCCTATTTGGCCTGGCAATTCGACGCTTTTCGTCTGGCGATTCGCGCGATCGTGAATTTTCCCGAGGGAACGGAAAAATACGTACACCTTTTCGAAGGAATTTGCGGTACGCGTCGTAAAACCAATGTCGAGTTCCACCATAGTGGTCCTGCCACTCGGGGCAAGTCGATACGCATGCAAAATTTCATTCACGTAAGCGTCACGTACGGCTTAACGTTGCAATAACATTCCGAGAATAAGTTGGGGTCCGAAAGTTCGTCGGTTCTTTGTTTCCTGCCATTTTAACGGAATAGAAAAATAACAAACTCCTTTGCGAGAAACAAGTGTTCCCCTTGATCGTGTCTCGAACGGTCGACACTCGAATCTGTCGTTTGGTTCGGCCAGAGTGAAAAGTCGAAGAATTAAGAAGCAGACGCGAGTCCAAAGATCCAACTCCCAGCCGATCGTTCCTTCAGTGATTTTCGAGAATCGCGAGGCATCGACTGCTCGGAGATTGGTCTTTCATCGTGGCCTTTAACAACATTGAAATCGCGATTGCACATCATCCGCTCGTGCACATGCCTTCCGTCACGGCGCTGCCTTTCCCACAAACTGAAAATGGATGACACGTGTAGCCGCGGTACTTCCCAGGACGTACTTTCAGACAGCGGAACCGATTCCACGTCGTTCAAGAAGGCGTGTATTTAGGGTGCATAAATGCGTTTGAACGTAAATGGCGTCTGATCGAAAGAAAACGACGGGGAAAAGAAGAATCCTTTCCTTCGAGAAAGAGAACTCTCCGCGTTCTGATTAGACATTTTCAACCGAGTCTTCGACCTTAGGGTACCTCTAAAAAGAACAAAACCGATCGACTCGGAACAACCGGCCACGTTGGGCAACGTTCTCGACGTACGCCACGGTTAATGCACGATTTAAGCTCGAGTCTGAAAATATATTTTACATTCCGCGTCACGTACCGCCAATTAGTAAGCGAGGCATGCGGATGGCGGCGAGTAGACGTTGCAAGTGGCAATTTTTTTACGATAAGAACAACGCATCCGGGTCAAAGTATCAGACGACGAGGCAACGATCCCGTGCCGAAACGCGGGAAA
>NW_016908877.1:827021-846924 GCF_001483705.2 Eufriesea mexicana | reverse complement strand
AGAGTTCGACAGATGAGAACACCGAGGTAATAAGCCGACGTGCTCGAAGCGGAGGCATTAACGTCCTTACGCTGTTACGAAATTCGTCGAGGAACCGAGAAAAAGCGCTATCGTCGAGGCACGCACGAGATTCCCACACGACGTGTACTGGATCTTCCCCACGAAACCTCGTGTTCCGCGTCGGTCGTCGCCGATGGATTGGACGTGAATCGACAAGGAGTTTCCACGCGAGGGAACGAAGGGGAAGAAAATCGCGAGCGGCTCCTTTTGCCACTGACCCGTAATTACGTACACCTACGATCTCGGACCTAGGCACAGGTCCGACAGATCGCGCGGATGTCTGGGAAGGCAGGAATGGCTGGATTCGTTGGGTTAGCACAAGAAGGCGCAAAGTCGAGAAGCCCGGCAAGGATATTCGAGAAGGGACGAATAGCAGAGAGGTGGTTCGGGTATTCGAGAAATATTCGACTCGACGACGATCATTGTGGTGACGTCGTGCATTTTCTTCGAAAAACGAGAGGACAGAGCGCGGCTACGTAGAGGTACATACGAGGCCGTGCCTTCACCTCGATCGCGGTGTACGCGGCGCACACGTACAGGTAAACGTACGTAGACAGGTACGCGAGCGAAACGACCGGTGAGAGAGGAGAGAAGCGGAGAGAAGCGAAGAGAAGAGAGGGGAAAAGAAGACAGAAGAAAGAAAAAGAGGGACGAGACGAGACACGTGGAATCGTGCAAAATGCAGGAGAGAGAACAGGAGAAAGAGGAGAAACGGAGAAGGAGAAGATGTGAAAGGGAAAAGAAAAAGAAGGGTGGGAAGGAGGGAAAAGGAGGAGGCGCGAGAGATCGGTAGAGGGGTCATTGGTTGTTCGTTGCGCACTCTCAACGTATGGGAATCGTTATGGACCGACTATAGTCGTTGGAATGCGTCCTTTTTTCCTTTTTCTGTCTCTCCATATACCTGGCGGGCTACTCTCGCTTCGTTGTGGCGACGACGTTGGCGGTGGCGGTGGCGGTGGCGCGATGGCGATGGCGATGGCGGCGGCGGTGGCGGTGGCGGTGGCGGTGGCGGTGACGGTGACGGTGGCGGTGACGGTGGCGGCAACCACGGCGGCGAACCTCTTGCGGACAATCTCGTCGGCCGGCGACCGGTACAGCCGCGACCGGCCAGAAGGAAAGGAACCGCGATTCGACTTAACGGATCCGCGCCGCTTTCCAACGCGTCGAGTCAGCAACGCCCCATCGGCCTGCGACCGGCGCGGCCTTAGCGGCCAACGTCGAGGAAAGCTCCGAAGAGCTTCGAAGAGTTTGGAGAACCGAGGAAAATAGAAACTCGAGTTGCCGTGTCGGAGACGAGGCTAAAAGTGAAAAATAAGCGGGGAAAGAAAGAAAGAAAGAAAGGAAGAGAAGAACGAAGCGATGCCTAGAGATCGATCGAGACCGTTGAACGAAAGCGCTGTAGTAGCCACTGGGGAACCGGCGAGAATCTTTGAGGACTAAAAGTAGAAAAAGAGGCAGCGCACACGGGTCAACGGTTACCTATAAAGCAAAGGAAACAAGAGGGGAATACACGAGATGCCGCGTGGAAGGATCGCGAACTCACGGCGAGCCAGAAGAGTGTTCGGGAACGAGGAGAACGAGATGCCGGCGCGAGGAAAGGCAGACGAGGCAACGCGATAAAGAACGAATCAACCAGGTAGAAGGACAGGGATGCCGTGGTAATGCTCCGAGAGAGCCGGCCAAACGAGAAAACCGAGCGGAGAAGGAGAGAGAGAGGGAGAAGAAAAGAACGATAGAAGACGGACATAGGTAGGAGGACAGGTAGTCGACTCGAGGAAAGAGGACCAAGTGAAGAGCACGGGAGAGAGAAGAGACAAGAGAAAAGAATGGAATCGAGAAGGGGAGCCGCGCGGCAAGGGGCGGAACGGAGCGGGGTAGAAAGCACAGGAGCGGCGAGGAGAGGAGAGGAGAGGAGAAAGGAGCGAAGAGGAGAGGAGAGGAGAGGAGAGGAGCGGAGAGGAGAGGAGAGGAGAGGAGAGAAGAGAGAGAGACTCGTTCCTCTTGTATGTATGCCGGTAGTTCGGTTCGGTGACGTCACGACGTCGATTTGAACGGACCAATGGGCGTTCGAAGCGCGGCTGAAGAGGTAAAGAGGATGTGGAGGGGGTCGAAGGGGGCCGAAGGGGCCCCGAGGGGGGCAGCGAGCTCTAGGTTCCGGAGTTGGAGGGGGAAGGGGTAACGCGAAAGGTGCGTGCGGCCCCGGACGTGGGGCGCGGGGCCAGTTGATCAGTGAGTGCGGTAGTGATCTCATCTCGTACCGCGCCAGGTGTGACTCCTCTCTTTCCTCTTCTTTCGATCCGAGTCTATGTGCCCTTGGTAAGACGGAGCAAGCAGTAGCGGACTTAAAATTCACGTATCGACTCGGCCGTGTCCTCGACTCCGAGCAACAGGTATGCTCTCCTATCTATACTTCGTACAAAAAGACATAGCCGTGTCCGTTAATCCACGTACGATTTTATTCCAATTTTTCACTCGTCGTTCGCTCCATTACCAATTATAATCCGGTTACTTCGAGTTCCTCTGAATTCCGAATTCCGGCCAATTCGGACGAAATGAAATTAAATTCCATCGACGAAAGGATTATCCGTAAAGCCAAAGGCGTGTCTGGCTCGAAAGCGCGAGTTGGCACGGTCAATTTTTTAACCGCAAATCGCTCGGTTTAGAATCAAACGAATAAAAATCCGTTGATCTTCGGTGAACGTAACTTACAAGGTCGAGGCGAACGTTACCGCGTTTGCATTCTTGTCTAGTCCACGACTAGCCGCTTCTTTTCCCAAGCAAAACCTTCCGATCGTTTTTCCTTCTCTTCCTTTTCCCTCTTTCTTTTTCTATTTTTTTTTTTTTTTTTTTCAAGATTTCGCGGTTCGAACTTGAAAAATTACCATGGTTCCGCGTTTGCGGCCAACGTTCTTCTTGCCCGATCCTTCGCGCTTCTCTGAGCCGAGTCTACTCGTTGCCGATTCGCACCGTTTCGCGTGCGAATTTCCTCGAGCCTCTTAGCAACAGGTTGAATCTGACTACCGTGGAAAAATAACAGTCGTTCGAACGCTTTTGTTCCTCCTGTTCTCTCATGCGCTCCAAATTTTTACGCCACGCACCTCCTACCCTTTCAATCTTCTTCCTGTCGAAAAGTTTTCATATATATACAAAAATCAGTCTAGGATATAAGGTCTAAATAGTTTAAGGACTAAATTCCGAGAACGAATGTTTATATAAACATTAGATAAGAATTAGGGGCTTAGGCTAACTGCGTCACGTACCCTCTCGACACTCTCCCGCGAGTCGGTCAGTCGCTCTAGAGAAACACTCGGAGATAGATACACCTTTCTGGAGTAATAAAGGAATTTAACAGAGAATTACGTGAATCGTAGTTATTCTACAATTGTGAACCCACAATCCCGTTACTTACTCCCGAATATTTGGGATTAAGGAGCGGCGATAACCCCCTATAATTCCCTTGAACAAAATTCGCCTGCAAAGGCCGCGACGCGGAATTAATAAACCACGAGGCAGTGGCGACATTTAAATTCGCGTCGAGCGGCTAAATAACGTTCTTATCGACGTGATTCTAACTCAAAGCTGTTCTCACCTTCAAACTGGCATTAGCGCGAGAACATAATAGCCAACCGTAACGCGTAATTAATAACGCGTAGCGGCCACAGCATTCAGCGAACACTTCTCCACGATAATGTAATACACGATCGAGTATCTACGGTCGCTCCCTTCTTACGTCCAAAAACAATGATCCTATCGAGTCACATGAACATGACTCGTCCGTCTATTTCCATGAACCTGTTTCGATCTTTTTTTCTCTACTCCACGAGCAACAAAAAGTAGTCTTTTCTGCGTCACAGCCTCGGCGAGGATCGGCGGTGCGGTGGCGTTATGGCATTGCGGAAGCCTGTATCGCGAACGATCTCCAACGTGCCAGCGAATGCATTCGAGATTTGCACGGTAGAGCGAGCGACCGAGAAATAAAACGTACATATGCATACCAGTGTTCGCCCGCCACCGCGTGTGTGGCACCGAGCTGTGAATCCTCAGCTGCGAATGACACCGAGCAAACGGTTCCGTGCGTCACTAGATTCGCGAGAAAATACCGAGATTTTCGTTTCTGCCCCCGCAAAAATGCAACGATCCCCGGGTTACGAAATAGCCAAACGAATGCCTGCTTCGCGATCGTAAATTAATCTGTAAATTAAATGGACTTCGTTCGTTGGGTACATAGCGAGACACACAGGTATCGCCTAACCGTAACGTATTCTTTCATTACTTGTCCCGTACAAACATTTAAACCGAAAGTTTACTTTTCCTTCAGACGTTCCTTCATCCTTTGGAATCGTTCGCTCGGGTCTAACGATTGTTTACCTCCTCGATGTTTACCGACTCAACCTAACGTTTGCTAGCCTCTCTCGTACGTTCAAATTGTAATTAAAATTGCCGGCTTTGAATTTTTTCCCGACTCGCGATGTCCATCACCGCGCGAGCTTTAATCGTGCCGATTTATTTTCCAGATGAGAAAAACGATCGTTCGCTTGGAACCTGCCAGTCGAGAGAAGCGATAACGAGTACGCAAATAAAAGAAACTAG
The DNA here is from genome assembly GCF_001483705.2 of Eufriesea mexicana. Lineage (NCBI taxonomy): Eukaryota > Metazoa > Arthropoda > Insecta > Hymenoptera > Apidae > Eufriesea > Eufriesea mexicana. Next base: position 842,274 of record NW_016908877.1, on the reverse strand, counting down.
TATTCGCGATGGCGTGGCGAAGATAAGGGAAAGACGTTGGAAATATGCCCGGAAATTGGGAAAAATATCCGCCAACTGGCGTAAAGATGGTTCTTCTTTTTTCGCGCGTTCGTAACCGTTCCAGCGCCGCAGAGAAATTAAATCGAGCTCGATAACTACACTCGAAGTGATAATGATTATAAGTGAAGCGACATTAGCCCCTACTATCTCGAGTACTCGTGCAGCTGTGTTTGCGTAAACGATTGGGAGTCGCATCGAAAGCCAGCCTCGTTAGGAAACGAATTTACCGAGGGTACCGAATCGGCTCGTTAGCTCGCGATACTTTTGTCCATCCGGCTGTAAACAACCTGCCGATTTTTCTCACTGGAGGGGTAAGTTGGTGATTTGGAAGACGCGCGTGTCGACACGAACGGCCACGTACGGGATCCCTGGTCGTTGCGCAACATACTCGGGGAACGCAGCAGAAAAGTTCTCGATAAAACGTACGGTCAATAAGGCGTATCGTGCAAAGACCCTGGTAATGGCTCGACTGGACACGGGACTGTTAATTAAATCGTAAACTGTTAATTAGACCGTTAAACCGACTAGCCTTGGGATTCGACACCGAAAATAACTTATCACCTCGGACAACGATCGGGCGCCGATTTCTTTCGAGAGCGAAGCACAATCTTTCGATCGCGGGAACGATCATCGGGTCTCTTATCGTCTCGTAGATCGCCTCTTCTCGCAGTTCGCGACGTTGCGCTCGCGATATGCTCGGTCCTGCTGATTTTCCTGCAAGAAACGCCGATAATTACGTAGTCGAACTGTAGCAACCGTGACAGAGAAACGGAAAGAATCGAAGGCTGGCTTATCGTGAAAGATAGGTACTCACTCGTGTTTGCAGTGGGTACGTGTCGGTGGGCTTCTTCCCGGCTCGGATAAACCGTTTCAGCAGCTGTACTAGGCTAGAAATCTCCGTCGCCTTTGTCGTTGCAGCAGCTTTCAACAGGGGGAAAAAATAAAGAAAATTAAGTTTTAGAAAGTCGGGCATTATCCGTTGAGTCGAGACTAAATCTTTCTGGTCAGCCTTCCTGTTACGCCCGATACGAGAGTGAGCCAGAAATAAACCGGCAGTTTCGCAGGTGAGTGCGCCACGGTTCATTTCTTTTCTTTTTTTTTTTTCTTTCTTTTCCGATCTTTTACTCCTTTCTTAATGGGATCTTTTGTACTTTCACTCTCGCGATAAAACGCGTGCACGCCCGCGGAGATGAACGGAGACTCGCACGATTCCGTTCCTCCGAGACGCGACAATCGTAGATTCAATTTCAAATATTCCAGCAGAGTTTTAGATTTCGTCCCAGAACGTATTTTTACATTCTCAAGAATTACGGATCAACGAACGAACAGATAAAATAAAAGTCGTGTCGCAATCTTTTAAAATTATCTATTGCGAAACTCGATAACGCCTGCCGAAACTGACGTATTTTACCGCGTATCAGATTCGATAAGCGTGTTATTTAAATATAAACTGCCAAACGTCTCCGATTTTCGTTGCGCGAGTCCACAGTTCCCCGAGTAACCGATGTCGTTTCTGTTCACGGTGTTGTGTATATTTAATATCGAGATTGAGAAGTCGAATAAGATAAAGAGACGACTTGGAGGAGCGCGGAAAGCACCGAACAGCTTGATGATAAAATAGAATCCAGACACGCGTGCAATGCAGCGTGAGATCATAACTTTCTCCAAATGGAAGTTCTTACGAAACATCGTACTGGTCTACTGGCGGGCTGATCGAACGAAAAGCACAGCATTGAATATCGGCGCAGCCTTCGCTGTAACCGGCAAATGCAAATAACGTGACAATAATCGACGATACAAAGCAACGGAAGAATGTCAAATTTCTTTTATTCTAACGAATAGAAAGCAATTCGCGCGACGAACTCTACGAATACGGAATATCTTCGCTGCTACGATTATTCGCGTATTAATATTTCACCGATTCGAACGAAACGTTAGTCGCATCTTACGCACGACGTTCCCGGAATCCGAAATTCATCATCGCGCACGTATTCGTGCTCTCGAAGCATAACTTTTGTTAAAGTTGTGAATCAGTGAGTCGGAAACGACAACCAGGAAACTCGATGATACCGCAAGATGCACGGCTTTCAGCCGAAGTAATTATGACGTAACAACATAACGTCTTGCGCGTTGTACGATTCAGCAAAACCGTATCGCCTCGTTTCTTCGACCATTTACGTTTCACTTAAACGACTCCGAGCGAACAGTACACGTTAATCGAAATCGTTACACCGTCTGGCCGTGTTCCCTCCGCTTTCTCTGCATTCGGTGCTTTCCATATCGTGCTTTTAGGTAGGATGATTTTGGCCTGGAAACGAAAGAAAAATTTCCAGATATACGCTCATAGCCTCTGGTTATACTGTACCCGAGGCGCCCCCTCTTACTGACGACTAACTTTCACTCCGAAATGTCAACGGTTGTGTTTCACTTTTCAAAGCCGTGCGCGCATATCAATCAATCGTGGTTACGCGACAAAGGGACGATTGTTGTAAAATGGTTTCCGATTTCTCCGTCTTTCTGTTACAGAGTGGGGACACCATCGACACGTGCATGCCATTATCTGCACCAGGAAATATAGTGATTGTCGCTTATGTGATAGAGAGAGAGAGAGAAAGAGAAAGAGAGAGAGAAAAAGAAACGTTCATATGTGTCGTGAACGATCGATCTGCATGTATACCGAGATCGATGCTACACGACCAAGATTCGACTACACTTCATCTTTGCGTTCTCGAGAAATCCGACAATGACGAACCGGTAGGCTGCTGATGGTAAAGCAGGTTTACGATTCTAGACGATTCGATTGATCGAGACGATCAACTTCCATGCAAGTATTTCATCGCTCAAGGCAACAAGAAGATCTTGGCGCGGACATTTTCTTTGGTTATCTAGCTGTATGAGTATTATTCGACATCATAAAGCTAGGTTACCGGAGTTAAGCTCCTCGCCATATCAACTCCAGCGATTTTTCGTAATTCTTCTACGTTTCGACTAACCGAGTAAACGTTTAACTGATAAATGTAAAGATTAACACAAGGCTTATACACATGTGAACGTCGTTGATCTTTTTCATTGTAAATAAATATAAATTACGAGGAGAAATAATAAAAGGAATTTCTTAAGACTTCCAAATTCCCAATAAATACTTACTAAACATATCGATGGAAGATTCTCTGTAGAATTAACAAACGTTACATCGAAGTTGCGATGAACAGAAAAAGGGATGCGCCTAACGTGCTTCGAAGATTTCTGTATTCCTTCTGCATGAAAATCTACGAGTTAGGCATTTGTAATTACTAGTAGTGTCATTGCCACGTGACTCGATTACCTATTGAAAACTTACAAGGATCGATATTTCGTTTTCTTACGTTGTCATATTTCATTTTCTAAGAAATTGTCTACCAAACTTCTATGTAACTTTATAGATCAACTTTAACACAAGCTAGAATACGGGAGAATAGAAAACAATTACATTGTTTCTATAAGGTTTTAAATGAGAAAAATATTCTGGAAAATTAAGCTTCGTGTTTCTTTAGAAGCTAAAAAATAGACAATATTTAATATTATTAATGTGAATATTCTTACCGGAAGAAACTAATTAAACTTTTCCAGTAGAAGCACATTTATTTAATAAAATTAACATCTGACTACTTTCTATCGAACACAAGATGTAAAATTGATCGATTTGCAATAAACTTAGAGGGCGCCACTTTCCGATAGATGAAGAAATACAATATAATACCGACTGAATTCCGCGGTTTTTATGAATTCTTTTCCTACTTCAATCACCATTATCTCTCTCTCAATCTTTTTAAATATTATTACAAATAAGATGTTTGAAAAACTAAATATAAAGAAATACGTCTACATATTGTTTTTTTTTTTTCTTATAGAAATGATCCTTTCCTATCCCTTGATAATCTAATTTACGGATGGATAATTTATTTCTTAATATTCTTTTAACGTTGCAATGAATATGATATATTATGATTCGTTATAAAAGTATCTGTCAAATAGCTTCGATCGAAATAATAGCTAAATTATAATAAAGAAAAATTAATTTTTACAAAATCATTTACACAAAGGCAATAATCTTTTAGAGTGATAAAACACTGCAATGATAAAACATATCAGAGATAAGAATCTATCTTATTTATTTATATATCTTTATTTCGGTGATTTTATACAATTACAAACTCCTGATAAAGGGTAAAAGTAAACAAGTTGACGAAAAATTATGGAGAATAAAGAAAAGTACGAAATAATTAGAAAAACGAATATGTAGTAAAAAAGAAGTGAAAGAGAAAAGATCATCAGTTTAGTACAACTTAAAAATGTAGCAAAAGGAAAAGAATTAAAAATAGTAAAGATATCAGAAGAAATAGAAAAGTGAGGTTAAAAGACAGCGTGGGAAGCGGAGATGACAGGAAGACCGGTTGTTAGTAAAAATAAGGCAAAGGATAAGAAGGAAGGAAAGATATTAGAAAAATACGAGGTAGGAGCAAATGGTAGTACAACCAATGCAAGAACAACGAAGGAAATGGCGGTAAAATGCATGAACGAAAAGTTAGCGGAAAAGTTGTTAAACGAATTTGAGGCGCTAAGAAAGGCAATTGTAGAAGGAAGAAAGATTATGTGGAATTCAATGATAAATGAACTCGATGAACCATACGTTCGAACTTATGCTGAAATATTAAAACAAAAACAAGATGATGAAGGATGTAAAACTACAAATTCAGTGCGTCAGGATCGCGTTGAAAATGACATACTGAAATTATACAAATTGAATAATGAGCCACTTTTAGCAAGACAAAAACATATTCTATTCTTAAAAAAATCTTTGTTTCGTCTTAGCGAAGATTATCAATGTTTAGATTCGAGCAGACCATGGTTATGTTATTGGAGTCTACATTCTCTTCAAATCCTAGGAGAACGTTTAGAATATGAAGAATATTCTAAAATTATTAATTTTTTATCCAAATGTCAGTCACCAGAAGGAGGTTTTGGAGGAGGCCCGGGGCAACATCCCCATTTAGCCACTACATATGCCGCAATAAATGCATTATGTACCATTGGCACTCCTCAAGCTTATCAAGTAATTGATAGAAAAGGACTTAAACAATTTTTATCATCTTTACATGGAGAGGATGGTTCTTTTAGCCTACATAAAGATGGAGAAACAGATATAAGGGGGATATATTGTGCTCTTTCTGTAGCAAAATTAACAAATGTATATACTCCTGAAATATTTAAAGGATGTGAAAGTTGGATAGCTAAATGTCAAACATGGGAAGGTGGTTTTGGTAGTTTTCCTGGGATGGAAGCTCATGGTGGATATGCATTTTGTGGATTAGCAGCACTTATGCTTCTTGGAAAACCTCATTATTGTTGTTTAAAATCATTTCTAAGATGGATAGTAAATAGACAAATGCGCTTAGAAGGTGGTTTTCAGGGACGCACAGATAAACTTGTAGATGGTTGTTACTCATTTTGGCAAAGTGGAGTTTTTCCATTGATTCATACAATTTTAACTGTGGAAAACAAATTATTTAATCCTGTATATTGGATGTTTAATCAAGAGGCTTTACAAGAATATTTATTAATCTGTTGCCAACATCCTTATGGTAGTCTTGTAGATAAGCCTGGGAAAAGTCAAGATGTTTATCACACATGTTATGCACTTAGTGGATTATCAATTGCACAAAACTCTCCATGGCCACTAATCATAGGGTTACCCTACATAAATTTAGTAAAAATAATTCATCCTTTGTTTAACTTAGAAGATTCATGTGCAGATAATGCATTAAAATATTTTAATACACTACCGATACCTGATTGAGCATATATTTAATGTTCAAAATTCATAGATAAAATAAAAATGCTTTTATTTTACTTCAGCAACTAGTCTACTTCACCTCATATTAAAATTGACCAACAAAATGTAAATATAAAATTAGTGCAAAATATTTCGATGAACAAATTTTTGTGCATGTATTTACAACACAAGACAAAATGTATATTATTATGTACAAACTTCATAAGGATATGTGTACATATATGTATGTACGTATGCGTGTATAAATATGTATGAAGTGGTAGAAAGAACTCCCCCCCCCCTCCCCCCAGCGCTGAAAGGCAAAAAGGTATAAATAAATAAATAAGGATAAAAAAAGATTAATACGATTACGATGAAATCCTTTGTCCATTTAACACCAAACACATAGTCCGATCAATTAATATGAACGTCAATAATTTCTATCTAAGGAAAGTGTAAATCACAAATTTTTATTTTGCACACCGAATGATGATAATCATGAAATAGCTTAGTTATGTGCAATAGACAGTGTTAAGATAAAAATTACTTATTCGTTTATCCAAAAATGTCCAGTAATGTTTGACTCATTTTCTTCATAACAAATGCCGGAAGTACCACGCTAAGAAATAAAAGAACTAATCCAGTTTTTATCGTTTGAGTAAGAAGTACTTCTACTTAATTAAAGATAAACTATGCCTTTTTATTTCCTAATAAACCAATGACATTAGTAACATAAGTAAAAAAAATTCATCAATTACAAATTATTCAGATGAATTTAAATTTTACCGGATGTAGAATGTCTAGAGAGGTAAAAATGTTCTAGAACATTCTAGAACATTCTAGAATTTTAGTGAGTATATAAAAGGAAACTTAGTTGTCGCGCGAATCCATTCAATAATCTGTCAGGTTCCAGGCATTGTGTTCGTGCATTACTGAAATATATTTTAACGTGAACTTAACTGGATATCAAAGGTACATTTGCTTTAAATTGATTGTTAAAAAATACTTAATATATTTATAAAAAAATTCATACATTTTTTAAAGTAAATTTTTATTATTTTATAATTTTATTAAATTGTAACTAAGCGATATTATAAATACAACTTTATTAAATAATTCTATTTTTAATCCAATTCATTTAAAAAAATTGCCTTCTTTTTTTTATATATACAATTTAATATTTTAATCATGCTTTATTTATATTTCTATATCTTTCTAAAAATTTTGATCACATTTATTAGATGACATTTAACATAAAAGTATAGGAAAGTAAAGAGACTTTACTTGTTACATTTATATACATATATATCAATATATATATTGTATAAACATGTATAATTTTTGTACATTCAGAAAACTAAGAAAAACACATGAAACCTTTTTTTACTAAATCTTCAAAAAATAATTATATGTTTCAAATTGTTTGATACATATATTTTTTTAATATTAATTTCAGATGTCAACAGAAATGGAAACAAAAGCAGATGTGGAAACTTTTGCCTTTCAAGCAGAAATTGCTCAACTTATGTCATTGATTATCAATACTTTCTATTCTAATAAGGAAATTTTTCTGAGAGAACTGATTTCAAACTCGAGTGATGCCCTTGATAAAATACGTTATGAGTCATTAACAGATCCTTCTAAACTTGATCATAGCAAAGAATTATTTATTAAAATTATTCCAAATAAGAATGATGGGACTTTAACTATTATTGATACTGGTATTGGTATGACCAAGGCTGACTTGGTAAATAATCTTGGTACAATTGCCAAGTCTGGTACCAAAGCTTTCATGGAAGCATTACAAGCTGGTGCAGATATTTCCATGATTGGACAATTTGGTGTAGGTTTTTATTCTGCCTATTTAATAGCAGACAAAGTCACTGTAGTTTCCAAGCACAATGACGATGAACAATATCTGTGGGAATCCAGTGCTGGTGGGTCATTTACTGTCAAACATGATAATGGAGAACCATTAGGACGAGGAACAAAAATTGTTCTGCACATAAAAGAAGATCAAGCTGAATACCTAGAAGAAAGGAAAATTAAAGAAATCGTAAAAAAACATTCTCAATTTATTGGTTATCCAATTAAATTAGTAGTTCAAAAAGAACGTGAAAAAGAGTTGAGTGAGGATGAAGCTGAAGAAGAGGAAGAAAAAAAAGAAGATGATGGAAAACCAAAAGTTGAGAATGTAGACGAGGCTGAGGAAACTACAGAAGAAGAAGAAAAGAAGAAGAAGAAGAAAAAGACTATTAAAGAAACGTACACAGAAGATGAAGAATTAAATAAGACAAAGCCTATTTGGACTAGAAATCCAGATGATATTACACAAGAAGAATATGGTGAATTCTATAAATCATTGACAAATGATTGGGAAGATCATTTGGCTGTTAAACACTTTTCTGTAGAAGGTCAATTGGAATTCAGAGCTTTGCTCTTTGTTCCAAGACATATGCCATTTGACTTATTTGACAACAAAAAGAGAAAAAATAATATTAAACTATATGTACGAAGAGTATTCATTATGGATAATTGCGAACAATTGATTCCAGACTACTTAAATTTCATGAAAGGAATAGTTGATAGTGAAGATTTACCTTTAAATATTTCTCGTGAAATGCTACAACAAAATAAAATCTTAAAGGTTATTCGTAAGAACCTTATTAAAAAATGTATAGAATTATTTGAAGAACTTGCAGAAGACAAGGATAACTATAAGAAATTCTATGAACAATTTAACAAAAACATTAAATTAGGTATTCATGAGGACAGTTCTAATCGTAATAAATTGTCAAATCTTTTGAGGTTTCATACTTCAGCTTCTGGAGATGAAACTTGTTCTCTTAAAGACTATGTAGGTAGAATGAAAGAGAACCAAAAACATATTTACTTTATTACTGGGGAGAACAAAGACCAGGTTGCAAATAGTTCATTTGTTGAACGTGTGAAAAAACATGGCTTTGAAGTTATCTATATGACAGAACCTATTGATGAGTATATAGTACAACAAATGAAAGAATTTGATGGTAAACAATTGGTATCTGTAACCAAAGAAGGATTAGAGCTACCTGAAGATGAAGAAGAAAAAAAGAAGAAAGCAGAAGATAAAGTCAAATATGAAAATTTATGTAATGTAATGAAAAATATTCTTGATAACAAAGTAGAAAAAGTTGTAGTATCAAACCGACTAGTTGATTCTCCTTGCTGTATAGTTACTTCACAATATGGTATGAGTGCTAATATGGAAAGAATCATGAAAGCTCAAGCTCTTAAAGACACATCTACTATGGGATATATGGCAGCAAAAAAACACCTTGAGATAAATCCAGATCATGCCATCATTGAAGCCCTTAATCAGAAAACAGAGGCTGACAAAACTGGCAAAGCAGTAAAAGACTTAGTAATCTTATTATTTGAAACAGCACTTCTTTCTTCAGGTTTTACATTAGATGAACCACAAGTTCATAGTGCAAGAATTTATAGAATGATCAAGCTGGGACTTGGTATTGATGAAGAAGAATCTGTACCAGAAGAACAAACTACAGAAGAAATTCCTCCCCTGGAAGTACATGCAGAAGATGCTTCACGAATGGAAGAAATAGATTAAATTTAAGATCTAAATATGACATCAGACATCAATGTCATTATAGTCAATGAAAGACTGCCGAAATAGTTATATTTTATATGTTATTATTCATCTTCATTTTTATTATCTGTACCATACGATTTTAATTTATAGCAATTTTTTGATACCAAATATTTTGGAATTAAGTTAAATATACAATAAAATGAAATTTATTACGATATACACGCATATCTTTAATATTATATACCTACTACTACCACGTAAGAGATAAAGTATTACTCGTGTGGGCAAAAAATAAATAAAAAAAAAAAGAATAATAGTTACAATTACGAAAATTTCTAGAGATAAAACATTAGACACTCGGATATAAACACTTTCGTAATGTTATTTGTACACATTTATATAATTCATGGTTTTGCTTAAATTTAATCAAGGAATTCTTAAATTTAGCATATTTCTCTTATACAGTACGTAAAATTATACTTCAATTAAACTAAAAAAAAAAAAACAAATGAAGTTAAGTAGGTAAGTTGCTTATTAATTTTTGATAATTTCTGATAAGGTTAATGTTATCCTTAGAAAATTTAGCAGCCACAGGTATTTAACGATCATTCCATACTCGCTAAAGTATGTCAAAACACGCCATCTACATGAAGGTTTAAGGTGATCGAAAGAAGCTTCTGTTGCAAATCAAACTTGGTCTTCGCATTAGAAGCAGAAACGTTAAAGAATAATTATGATGGCAAGCAAAGGTTGGAAGGTTAGTGTATCAGTATAATTAGAGAAAGGATATACCGTATGTTAATCTATGCAAGTAACAAAGATAATTATTTTTCATAAGAAATAAATTTCGATAGGTAGTAAAACCACATGTACCTATGATTAAATTTCGCAAGGGTGGAATTAACAGAGGTAATATTAAATAAAAGTTACACAGTGCAACTGAATACTTCGGTTGGAAAAGCCGACTGAATTCCTTGTTATTGGTTAACTACTGAAGGTACAACCACACCGTCTACGCAATCAGGGCCGACTATGTCACAACAGAGTACTGGTGCAACAGGGCCTAATGTGGTTGTTTTACCAACGATAGAAGATATTTTTCTTCCTCCACGATATCAAAGACGACCTATTGATGAGAAAGAAATTGCATATATTAATGCAAGTATATTGTTATTTTATTATTTATTTAATGTAGCAAAATTTTTCATTTACTTTATTATAATCATAGAATATAAGTTATTCGAATGTAGATAAATTAAACATGGTACTCAAATATATGTAATATCTTTTTGAGTTAATGCAGCATCAGATAGGAAAAATTTTATATTAAGTGAGTTCTTATTTGTTACAGAGAGGTGGACCAGAATAAATTCCTTAAGTAGTTTATAGGGCACTTCACCAATCCTAGAATATTTTAAGCAAGTAATTTTACTATTAAATTTTTTCTGTATAATCTATTCTGTAAATAAATGCAAGCAAAACAACAAGCTATGAGTTATATATATTTCTATCATGTACCTATCGGACAAGGTCTCTCTTAGACTATGTGACATTGCCAGAACCTGCTATTTCTGGCATACATTTTGGCTTATTCTTGTAACAAGTAGAATTTGATTCTAGACAAGAAAAAAGAAATTTAACAAAATTATTTTATTATTTTATAACGTTTATGTATTGTTATCTGAATATTATTATTAAAAGTTAGTCAACTATTAAATATAAAGACTTTGCGAATTTTTTAACAATGTCGTGTTTGTATTAATTTCTTTTATGCATAAAGTATTCTGTTATAGTAAATATAATAGATCGGGTAGATTTTATCGTTTAAAGTTTATTCCTTATTGTTTGGTCGTATGAATGCACAGCGAATTTTATTAAATCTAAATTAAAGAAAAATATCCTGAAAGTAAAAGCCGATAGACACAGCCCTGTCCCATGACAGAAATAGCAGACGACAGTGCACTGTGCCTTCCATCCGCTTTCGCGATCCCTGTACGTGTTAGTGGAAGATCCACGGTTGTTTTACCTTTTATCGAAATTACGAGAGCTATACGAACGAAAAATATACGAATATGGCTGAAATAACGGATTTCGGACCAAGAAAGACGATTTTTATCCTAGCCATTGTAGCCGGGTGTTTTGCGGTATTATGGCCGAAAATTTTCTATCCTATGCTCACAGCATCTGTCACACCACATCATACGCCCGACAATTCTGGTAAGATTTTATAAATACACTTTATTCTATAAATGAAAGAAAATCTGTGGATGGAAGATCACAAAAACATTTAATTTATTTACTTTTTAAATTTTATTTCTACGGAATTTAGAAAATTGACAAATTTAATTATAATTAAAAATATCTTTTTTCATCATATTGAAATTTTATATTTCTAGTTAATTACTAAGTACAAAGTATATTTTAATGCATTATTTTTTCTTGTTATTGAATTAAAGTCACAAATGTTTATTAGCATGCTGCGATGTAATCTTTGAAAGTGATGTCACTGCTGCTGATATTATGTATGAAATATGTCAAAACATACTGAAGCACCATCAAATTGATCCAAGAATAAGAGATGCTTTGAGAACTATAAAATTGACATCACAAAGTGCAAGTTTATGTAGAGAAGAAATTTTAGCCAGATGTGCTATAGATTTGTCTACATTCCTTGCTGAAAGGGAACGCTTGGGAAAATCTTATAAACAAGTTTTAGAAGAAATCAGGTCATTTAATAGTTCCCTCTGTCTTAAAGTAAATTTTGGTATACCTCTTTCTCAACTAGGAACTCCACATTTAATCAGATATCATATTTTAATGCCGCACAGTAAGAATTATGAAAGGTTTTGCTTAAAATATGTGACATTAGCTATTAATAAAACAGCATGCACAGCTTCATTTTAATGTTAATATAGTTACATCATTTGAATTAAATCACTGAACTAGTAATTCTACATTTTAAAAAAATGTCTGAGTTTGGTATTATTAAACTAACCAATTATGTGTGGAAAGCAGATTCGAGTTCTCTTTTATTTGGCAACTTGCCAAAAGAGCAAGTATAACTAGAGATGAGTAGATGGGAATAAGTTTGGCCTACAGTTATAGCACAAATGTGTGTAATAGGCTTTCTTGTTTTGTAAAATAACAATATACTAATATTATTTCTGTGGAGTTTAAAAGTAATAAAATACTATAATAGAATGTTGAAATTTGCTTGTTTTATATATATTTTTTGAACAATGCTTTAGAAAATAATATTTATATTTTTTAGGTACCTTAAAACAAGAACGACGTACACCTCCACATGCAGGTGGTTTACACCCTGCATTGAGGGAGCGTGGTAGAACTATACCTTCTTCTCATATTGTACCCAAAGTTGTAGATAAAATTGATCATGTTGTGCTAAAAATGAGGCCACCTTTGGGAGGTGCAGGACATGTTGTTCCTGCACCAAAAGGAAATGGTACCACAGGAATTATTATGCCATTATATACATTGGGCATTGTCCTGTTTTTCTTGTATACAATTGTTAAGGTGAAATATTCTGTGACATTTCAATACTTAAATAACTTTCAGTAAATCCTATGAAATCTTATGGCAACTTATTTTATTAGGTGTTGCGGAAAAATTCGGATAATGAAATCATTTCAGAATATCCAGGGGCAGCAGCAGAAAAAGAATTTCAGAAAATGGTATTCAGTCCTGAAGCTTTTGCTACTGCAATGACTGGTGGTACAATGCATTATCAAAAAGAAAGATCTCCATCTCCAGAAGGACCTATTCCTACTATGGAGGAGTTAACGAATCGTAAGTTTTTTAAATATTTAAGAGATATTGACAACATTTGATTTACATTATCATTAATGCAGTGTTTTCCTTGAAAGCTAGTTCCTTTAAAGAAATACTGAAAAATAAGGTACATGTTTTTTTGAGTATCTAATCAGATTTTTAAATGGTGTTGCATGATGCAAGGTTTGCACAATTAGAACACACACGTATTTATATCATAAATTTAACAAGAAAAAGTTAGACTAAAATTAAAAATATTGTAAGTACTCGTGTATAGTCTTTGAACACATTTGGTAATGTTATACATGCTGGAACACAAGAAGCGGCAGGAGACATAGAGATAGATCAACTGAGACGTCGTTTGGTCGAGACGGAAGCAGCCATGGAAAGAATTGTTGTTCAGATGGGCAACATATCACGTTCAGTTATGCATAATTCAAGCCCACAACAAGAACTCAAGGTTTACTAGACTAATTATGAAGCAATTGACATTTTCAGTTCTTTAGCCCTTAGAAATATGCACGTTGTTGTGTTCTGATTGCGTTTCAAGTTTTACCTCTCCTGTTGTATATTACATACACATCGCGTATTCATCATGAAATCATCAAAATTTCGCTTTTTCTTATACTTCAATGCTTCTCTATAACCATATTTAAATTGTTGATCATTTTTTATATATTCATCTTTATAAAAAAGTGCATACTCATATTTTAGCTGAGTGAAGTACTCGTTAAAAGCATTTAAGTTACTAATTTTATGAAATGATAGAATTTATAGTTCTTATTTTTACATTTAAATAGTAGATGGGCCTCCAAAGTCCAAAGGCCTGGCAGGTGTTGATCGCTCATCTAAGGTATATTCTTTGCCTTAAAGATTTCTTAACACAAGTAACCAGAGTTTGCAATAAATTATTTGTGTTAAATTTGAATTTTTTTTTCAAATAATAAACCTACCATAGTTAAGTGCTTTTATATCCTAATATTAAGTAGTCTCCCTTGCAATAACAATACTTAAAAGTACTTATAATATTTTCTAAATTCAAAATATGGTCCACAGTGTACAATTTTCAAAAATGACTCTTTTTAAAATCATTGACTTTAAATGCATGTTTATTATAAATTATTAATTACAGTAATATAAAGTATGCTTTTATTAATTTAATTTTTTTGATATTAACATTTCTTCATTATATAGCATGATGTTTTAAAGAGCGTGTTAAAATGTATGAGTCTTTAAATGAATGCTGTATTATATCTCTAAAAGATATTAAAGGTATTTACTATTCACTAACAAGGAGAGTGCAAGTCCTTTGGGTCACGGTTTTAGTTAAAACCTTGCAGGTTTGTAGATATCGTCATGCAGTTTAAGAAAATGTATCATTATAGCCGCAGCTACTCAATAGTTTTTGAGATATTTACGATTAAAGTTTCATTACTTCTTTAACTGCAAATTTATTTCCAATGGTTTTCATAAGGGCGATAACCGAAAATCCCTATGCTGGAGTTGCGGGGTGTTCGATTCCCGTCCATAGTTCGTAGTTTTTTTCAATCTAATTTTGATTTTGTATTCACTTTTCGCCTGTGAAAACATTGTAAATAAACAACTGTAAATAAAATTTCTTAATAAAAAAATTTATTTTATATGCTTATGCTAGTATATATTTATTACAAAATAATAAGAATATTATGCAAGAAAAAACTTTTCTGTAGCAATCTTATTTACTACAGGAAATACAAAACCTACCGCTCATGTAAGTATTAATTATTAAATTAAACATCCTATAAGAATGTTGCCTATAATTCTAACTTTGCTGTGCAGCTATAAATGTTCATGAATTAATTGCAAATACTTGGAAATTTATCAATTTTCTATAGCCGAATTGATTTCTAGTATTTAGTTCGAATAAAAATTTTACCGCCTGCGATCAGCGCCATCTATGATTTGGGCTCATTTGCTCGGAAAAGTGATAGGAATATAGAATAGGCAAGGAGGTCGTCGAA
>NW_016908877.1:795949-826210 GCF_001483705.2 Eufriesea mexicana | reverse complement strand
TGAAGTTCCAGCTTTGCAACGAAATTATAAAAGTTCATAAATTAATTACAGAAATTGAGTAATTAATAATTTTTCACTGCCGGAACCATTCTATCCTTGTCTATCTCCTCTCTGTCCTTGTCTGTCACGTGACGAGCACTTCGACGACCTCCTTGCCTATTCTATATTCCTATCACTTTTCCGAGCAAATGAGCCCGAATCATAGATGGCGGTGATCGCAGGCGGTAAAATTTTTATTCGAACTAAATACTAGAAATCAATTCGGCTATAGAAAATTGATAAATTTCCAAGTATTTGCAATTAATTCATGAACATTTATAGCTGCACAGCAAAGTTAGAATTATAGGCAACATTCTTATAGGATGTTTAATTTAATAATTAATACTTACATGAGTGGTAGGTTTTGTATTTCCTGTAGTAAATAAGATTGCTACAGAAAAGTGTTTTCTTGCATAATATTCTTATTATTTTGTAATATATATATATATATATATACTAGCATAAGCATATAAAATAAATTTTTTTATTAAGAAATTTTATTTACAATTGTTTATTTACAATGTTTTCACAGGCGAAGAGTGAATACAAAATCAAAATTAGATTGAAAAAAACTACGAACTATGGACAGGAATCGAACACCCTGCACCTCCAGCATAGGAATTTTCGAATGTCGCTGTTTGGCCACAACTTCACTTGAAAATTTTTGTAAATAAATCTATAGTTAAAAATATAATAAAGCTTTAATCATAAATATTTCAAAAATTATTGAGTAATTGCGGCTACAATGATATATATTCTTGAACTGTATAACGAAATCTACAAACCTGCAAAGTTTCAACTAAATCGGTGACCCAAAGGACCTGAACTTCCCTTGTGAGTTATAAGTATTAACCATTATAATATAGTTCTCATAGCATACATTATATTTATCGTATAAAGAAATGTGTAATTATCCTTTTACGAAAATAGTATACAAAATCATTATTCAGATATTTTGATTTACAGGACAATACCGGTGCCCAGGCTAAACATAGTACAGCAGATGAAGAAATAGAAAACATAGAAAATTCACCAACTGTTAAAGTCATGGGTATGGAAATGACAGCTAGTTGCGAGGGCAAAGGTAGTAGACCAACTACTCCTATAATTCCAATTTCACCAAGGTAAGAAAAATACTTTAAATAAAATATAGTATATTTAACAAATAAGATTGTATTGTATTTCTTCAGTCATATAGAGAGGGAAAAGACACCACCAAAACCAATATATTTAGAAGGTGCACTTCCTCCGCAATGTGAATTACTTGTAACAGATTCAGAAACACAAGCTCAAAAAGCAGAAGAAGATGTGGAAGCACCTGTTGTACTTTCAGGCAAAATGACTCTCTCTCTCATCAGTCTCGACCAAAATGCACCTGTAAGAAAATATTAGAATTACCAACAGAATCAAATGAATCTACGGAGCCTTGTTTTATTTGGTGATTCTTTCATTCACTTAATTATTTGTTTTTGTACAGACTTTTTAACATGGAAATGGCAAATCACAGGAATTCTTTAAGATGTACAAATTATTTTTAAATAATTACTTGTATGAACTTAATACTAGTATGTTACAGCAATTATTAATTTGTGATTTGTTTTCAGTATTAATATTTAATTTATGTTAAATTTGATACTAATATGTTACTAATATGCTTTGACTTAAAATATATATATCATGTATATTTTGTCCTTTATATTGTTGCAATTATTAACATAGGTAATATATCATTAACCGAATAATTACAATTAATTTATGACTTTGTTGAAAGATCAGTAAATATTATTTATTTAAATTAATTAAATTTACAAAATCATTTTACATTTAGTTGCAGTATTTAGTTACTCCTATTTAGAAACTATAAATGTTACAGAACAACAAAGATAAAGGTACTAAATATTGTTTTATTATACTAGGAATTTGAGGAAGAAGATCAAGAAATACGGAATGCAGAAGGTACGACCTTAAATACAGAAGATACCGAGAAAGAACTAAATATTGGAACAATTAACGATAGAAAAGGGGAAATAAATACTAAAAAGGATAAAGTTGAAAATCAAACAAGCAAAGTCTATGAAGAGGAACAATATGCAGAAAGGGTAAAAGAAGAACTAAAAATTCCTGTGAAGGAAGAAAGGAGTAATGATGATGTGGAATATAAACAAGAAAAGCAAATAGATTATGACGAAGGAAGAGAAAAAAAAGAAGCAAAAGGAATTAAAGACATAGAAAAGATTGAAGAAAAAAAGAAAGAAGAAGTAAGGGAAACTAAAGAAGAGGAAGAAAAAGAAATGAAACAAACTGCAGAAGGGGAGGTGGCAGTGAAACAAATTGAAAAGGAGGAGAAGGAGGAGGAGGAGGAGGAGGAGGAGGAAGTGAAACAAATTGCAGAGGAGGAGGAAGAGGTAGAACAAAGTGAAGAAGAAGAGGAAGAAAACAGAAAACAAACCAAAGGGGAAAACAAAAAAGGAGACGACGAAAAGCCTGAGGATAATAAAGTTGAACACTATGACATTTCAAAATAAAGAGGAAAATTGTAATGACAAATTGATGTTTGACTAAATCAGTGTTTACCAATCTTTAAAATTTACAAACTATAGTAAAATATAATAGATAAAAAATATCATGAATGGGATGGATATTGGTTAAGCACTGCCAAAGACCTAATATGTTCATAAGACTCGAATTTATTGCATGATTAGATTATTGCCTACTATATCTTGTATTTCATAGAATCAAAAATTTATTGATCAGAGGGGCCAAGTAAGAGGCAGTGCATTGTGCATATGTCCAATAAAGTCATTGTACAATGATAACCACAGAATTCAAACACAGTCAATAGGTGCTAAACAATTATTAATATTACACTGATATTAATTCTATGTTGAATATGATGATTGGCAAGCACTGATCTATAATGCTTGTACACATACCAATTATTTGAGTTTAGTGCCATTTAGAATCTTTTATTATGCAATTTAATGATTCTTTTTGTTCATTTTGTATTTATTTTCTTCAATTTTATATGGAATTCTATATGCAGTATTCGAGTTATACTTAGATGAGAATTTTTTAATAATGTAGTTTACAAAGCCATTTAGTATATAGTATTGTCATTTTCATACCTATGTGTAATTATCCAGTTACATATTAAAAACAAATGTTCTTCATCATTTTATGTATGACTTCATGATGTTATGTAAACACGAATAAAATTAAAATACAGGTTGAAATTACACTCAGTGTTGTGTAAAAATTAAAAGATTAGTTTTATTGCATGATCTTCCATAATAATGTTAACAGCATACTTTAATGTTCAAATTGTACATTTTTCAATAGTTATTAGTGTTGTTATGGAATGTCTATACAATTAGATAGCATTAATTGTGAATATATTTAACAATATTTTTATGTCAATAATGCAGAATTGTTGCATTTTTTATAACATGTATTATTACTAAGAAAACGCTAAATGTTATAAATAATTACCTGTTACAGTTTTGAAATTATTCCTAGTTGTAGAACTATTAAAAGTGTTTCTATATATTTAAATGGAAAAAAAGTTTAATATAAATAAATTTATCAATGACCAAGGAATTTTTTTGTACAGATTAGTTACATCATCCATTTACGTATATATCGTACTATTATTATCGAAATATTGTTCACTATTAAAAATACCGGTTAATTACATAACGAAGTATATATTTAAGCTTGTATATTTTAGTAGCAGTAGCTACCTTCGACACTGTTATTAATGAAATAAAGAATACTGTTACATCAAATTTCATGTTTTTTATTTCTGTTTAAAAATATATGTAGGTCTGGCATTGTATAATGCATGAATGTTTTTATAATAAAATTATGTATTTTATATGAACAATTTTTATGATGATACGCTGCATAATTTACAAAGAACAAATAGTATTATTGAATAACCAAGATTAAAAACAATTTACTTTGTACAATTAGCTACTATATACAGCCTTTAGGCTACATATATACATATGTAGTGAATAGAGATTTAGATTTTCTAACCTTTAAGTATCACATTTAAATTATCTTCGTTATCTACTTATTACCTACTTATTTCGTATATGTAATTAAATAAACAATAAGATTTGTTAGTTGTTTAATCCTTCGTAAAATATGAAATTTTTGTTGACGTAAATTTTGTGTTATGAAAAATTTAAAACTGAATTAACCTTTTATTTTAAACATCGCATGCTGATCTATATAAAAGGTTATTTGAATTTATAAATAAAAGATTATCATCAAATGTTGCTCATAGTTTTGTATTAACGAGAAAGAAATATAAAGTCTTATTTTGAGACACAAATTCGAAACCCTTACTGTAAAATTATGATCAATAAATGCAATAAAATGTTTTGCGTATATTCGTGGGTGTTTAACTTGGAAATATATTTATTGTTTTTAGTGCACAAATGCGATAAATGACAGTATTCCGACACATTGTGGGTATCCTTATAGGCATACCTATTGGAATTGCTTATATGAAGGAAGTTGGCTATGTAGCCAAAGTTGAAGGAGTCTCTATGCAACCAACTTTAAATCCAGACGAAAGGAATCCTGATTACGTGTTTTTGAATCGTCTAGCAATTCGTACTCAAGATATTCAGCGTGGTGAAATAATAACTGTTAAATCACCAAAAATTCCAGAACAAATTCTGATTAAACGTGTTATAGGACTTTCTGGAGATATTGTACGCACACACGGTTACAAAATCGACATTCTGGAGGTATTTCAGTTATTTATCTCATTAATTATTACTTGCAGAATTTTATAAACAATAATGGTTCGTATTCATATTTACTTATTAGGTACCCGAAGGTCATTGTTGGGTAGAAGGAGATCATATTGGTCATTCTATGGACTCCAATACTTTTGGACCAGTTTCCGTTGGATTAATAACCGCAAAAGCTACCTCCATAGTTTGGCCACCTAGCCGTTGGCAATATCTTTATCCTTCCTTGTCAAATCGTAATTTTCCATTGAATTTATCAAAGGTATCAGCTGGATAAAATTAAACATCAGGTGATAAAAAGATGAGGGCTGTCAGTTTTGTTAAAAGGCTACAATGGGATTTACCTGGCACTGTGTGTAGATATGGATTAACAATAGGAGATGTCGATAATGATGGTGATAATGAATTAGTTGTCGGTACCGCAGAGGGAGAACTTTATATTTTTAAAGTAAATTCTTTATTTATTAATAAAGAAGTAATCAATTATTACAAAATTTATACTAAATACCATAATCACAGGGGTCTGAGCTGTGGCAAAAGATACCTGGGTTAGGTCTTGTAACTAGCGTAGCAATAGGGGATATTTTTAATTATGGAAGAAATGCATTAGTCGTGATATGTGGAGATGGTTGGGCCCATATCTATTATAGCCCAAGATCTGTCAATCCCAGCATAACGAATGTAACATCGAGTCAACAATTAATTAAGGAAGCAGTTGATCAAGATGGCACAAAACACGGTGAGCTGAGAATTATTCTGTACCAAATTTAAAGAGGATTAAAATTCATGTATTATGAAATAAAAATCATAGGTCATGCAAGTGTCGATGTTGCAACAGGTGTTAACATAACAAGTTCCTCAAGTTTGGATCAAATAGATGGCAATACCGAAGTCAATGAATTGTCTGGTAAAATGGAATGTGTTCATGTACAAAGAATCCCAACCAATACAAAAATGGTTTTAGTAGCAGATGTTGATAAAGATGGTGCGAATGAGATGATACTTGGCTTGACTGATCGTGTAGTCAGATCTTACAGATGGTCAAGTAATCTAGAATTAGGAAGAGGAAAGCTAGTAGGATTAAATAAATGGGAATGTGCCAATCAAATAGGAACAGTCACATTACAGGTATAATAAATTTACAGTTCAATTTACAGTTCAATTTTTATTTATAATACTAATACATTTTTTTTTTTATTTTTGTGTAGCATATGGCTGATGGGACACCGACGTTATTAGTTGCTCAGCCTGGTGGAACGTTCATGCGAATTAAATGTAACCCGGAAGATTGTCATTTAGAAGATGAAACTCAGTACAAAGGTAACGAAACAGCAGCGAGTTGCGTAGACTATCAAACATTGGGAATATCCAGAATGCGCAATCAGAATATCTCGACAGAAATCATAGGAGACTTGGAGTGTATAGTAGAGAGTAAGGTGTCGAATTACGAATTGAAAGAGACATTACTTAAATCGAACGTTCTAAATGAAACTCAACATGGTAAAAACTTTAAACCTGTCTCGTTAGAACTTAAGAAAAATAATTCGCAATCAGAAGTAAGAAAAAATAGCTTTGGTACCATGGAAGAACGTAGGAGAAGTTCAACGGTAGAAAATTTTAAAGTAAATAAAACTTCCGAAACTATCGATTCTTCTAGTCGAGATCAGGTGGACGGTAATATTTTGGGAGGCAATGTGATACTCGGTGATTACGATGTCAAATCGGAGAAAGATTCTTTATTGCCCGCATACAAGCATTTTTCGTACCAAGATAGTAGCGATAATAGCAACGCTGAAGATCTAAAAAGGAAAGGTAAAACTGAAACCGAGGCGAGTGTACGAACGAATTCGTTACAAGGAAAACCCTATGCTCTTGCTACCTTAGACGGGACAATAATGTTAGTTAAAGATGAAGTAATTTTATGGTAAGCCTCGAAATCGTAATTATTTAATAGCAGTATATAAGTTGCAGAATATTTTCAGGTCGATGCAAGTAGATCATCAGATATTCGCTTTGTGTCGCTTAGATGTAACTGGTGACGGTTCTGATGAGATAGTAGCCTGTGCCTGGGATGGACAAACGTATATTTTAGATCAACAACGTAACAGCGTACGTTTTCAATTCGAAGAACCAGTTAGAGCATTCTGTACTGGTGATTATAACGTTACCCCCGGATTTCCGACACCCTGTCTCGTGTATAACAGTTTTAACAATAAGGTAACCTTTATCACTCGTTCGTAAAGCGTAAGGAAATCGATAAAATTACAAGTACCAATATTTACAGATTTTTCTTTATTACGACGTGATACTTCCAAGTATGGTTACTAAGCCTTTCAATCCAATCGAGGAACTCGATTCCGAGGAAAAGAAAATTTTAGACAATCTACTAGGAAACTGTACCGATGCGGAAAGGCAGCAAAAAATACAAGAGTTAACAGAATGCTTGTTATATGGAATATCTTAAAAAGATTCAACGTTGTAAATTATACGACGAAGAGAAAAATATATGCACATTCTTATAAACCATTCCTGACGTCATTTCCTTACGCGATATTATATCGATACGTGTGTAAGATTTCGTTCGAATAAACTAAATCGTTCTAGAAACAAACGATATTTGTTTAACGTCCAAGGGATTTATTACTCGTATTTCCGTATCTTTTCTATTCGCGAGTACAACGTTCTATCCGTATTGACAGGATCCAGCTTTTCGACGCAACATCCGTCGCCATTTCTGCCTTAGCGCGAAGGATATATGACCGACGAAAATTCTTCCAGATTTTTAGCAAACAAGACGAGAACGATATCGGTTACGGAATAACTCAAGGTTCGACCCAGAGACCATAAGGATACCAAACTATTTACAGAACATTGCGAAAGACGGAACTTTATCTACCCATCGTAAATTAGAATGATGTTCGTGCAAAATCAGTTAAACATATAGCATGGAGCTGTACCTTATCATTATTAGTAGGAATGTAGCTCTCATCGGGTACTTTTCCGAGCTTTTACAGAATCACGGTGTTCCATATTTATACATCGATTATTGATCGACGCATCCGAAAAATCCCCCGGATTACCAGCTAAATCTCAGCTATTGATTTAAGTATCGATGAATTCGCTAGTTGATAACGAGCAACGCAAATAGAAGACCGAGACGTGAGTGTGGCAAATATTAGATTTTAAGAGAATTTTTTGCTAGCCGTAATGGCTACCGAACGGGTAATTCGAATGGCGAACTACGATAAGCAACATACTATCGGGACGTATCTAGCAGTGTGATTTAACCCTTTGCACTCGAGAGGCGATTCTCAGTCGCCATTTAATCAGATTCTAAAGATCGTCGTTAATTGATATCTCGAATTTAAAATTGCCTAACGACGCGTGGAATATCGAGGTAAAATAATTCTTCTTATTTACCGTTTCGAAAATATCGTCGATTTTACGGCAGAAAGTCTTCGGATTACTATGTTTCTGTAAAGATCGCCGAGTGCAAAGGGTTAATTATTCAATTTCAATTTCGCCGATTTGTTTTAGAATGGCGGAGAACGAAACAACACTGGGCGGACAAGAACTGAGGGAACTTACATTCGGATGGACCGATTACTCCTTGTTCAGCGGTCTCTTGGGGATCAGTGTCCTCATAGGGATTTATTTTGGCTGTTTCAGCAAGAAACAGGATAATACCACTGAATATTTACTCGGAGGAAAAACAATGTCCTGTTTTCCAGTGAGCATGAGCTTAATTGCCAGGTAAAACGTAGAGAATATTTCTTCTTCGTTTTCTAACGGGTTGATCGACGTCGATGCCACAAATTCTTCATAAATTCTTCATTCTTTTCTTTTTTTTCCATTTATTTCAGCCACATATCTGCGGTCTCTCTGCTCGCTATACCGGTCGAGGTGTATCAGTATGGTACACAGTACGCTGTCTGCATTTTTACAGCGACCATATCGTGTGGCCTCATCTCGCTTATCTACGTGCCCGTATTTTATCAATTACAATTGACCAGTACCTTCGAATACCTGGAGATGAGATTCACCAGGCCAGTCCGGCTGTTTGCCTCGTTTCTTTACTCGCTTTCTCTGGTCATATACGTCCCCTTGATCATCTACGTGCCGGCCCTAGCATTTTCGCAGGCGACAGCGATCAATATTTACCTGATCACGCCGGTGATCTGCATCGTGTGCATATTCTACACGACTATAGTAAGTTACTTACGTCCCTCTCCATTAATTAAGCACCGGTTATATCGAAAATTTCTCGATCGGGTCACGGTCGTTTGGTCGTTGCCTCGAGCTTCACCGTACTTCATCGTAATCACGAATACTCGATATCAACGGAACATGGATCCCTTGTACTCGTCGATCCCGAATATCGTGGAATAATCGGTAAACCTAGACTTCCACCTCGGAGAACCGTTAAATGGCCTTGAATTCGCCTTAGGTGACCTCGAAGTATCGTCGAATGACCGTGAAATAACCTTGGACTGACCTTTGACGAGCAACTAAATAGCGAAATAGACTCGAGAGGAATCGAGGATAATTAAGGAAACGCGGATAATAACGCGATATTTACAAACAATGCCCACAATGTATAACTCGTTATCGCGTAACAAGTGGATGAATTTTTAGCCAGTATCTAGTCTACCGTGCTCCTGACGTGCTCGTAGTATCTCGTTAGACTGATAACTAAAAAGATTACGCGCGAAACATAGGAATCTCAGGTAAACAATCTCAGCTGGGAAGACGAAAAACACAGGTGGCGCACACGTCTCGCGGTACAAGCGTGAAACCGTTTCGTGCGGTCGTTTTCATTGTACACGACGGAGGATGTGTATCGATGGGTCTGTTTTGAAAATAAATCTCTTTTTCGAAACGTTCAGGGAGGCTTGAAAGCCGTTGTATGGGCGGACACCATCCAAATGACCGTGACGCTGGGAAGTCTGTTTGCCGTGTTCATTTTGGGCACCATAGCCGTGGGCGGTGTGTTCGAGACTTGGAGAGTGTCGGAGGAGGGTGGCAGAATAATATTTTGGAAGTACGAACCTAACTATTCGCTCTTCGAGAGAAAACGTTTCTCATTTGCCGTTTATCCTCGTAGCATGGATCCCAGCCCGTTCATCAGGAACTCCTTCTGGGGCATGTCGATCGGGATGACGACGACGTGGCTGTCGGGACTCGGCATCAGCCAAGTGTCTATGCAGAGATTTCTGGCAGTACCGAACATCAGAGAAGCCCACAAGTGAGTAAAACCGAAGATCAGATGAATCGGAGGATTTTGTAATCAACGAATTTCCTATCGCAGAGCAATAGCGTTTATGGGCCTGTGTATGGTCATCATGAAATGGGTGTCCGTCTTTACCGGCCTCATAATGTATACCAGGTATCACAGCTGCGATCCCATAAGTACAAAGGTACGTATACTCTCTCTCTCGTATTTTTCCTCCCTTTCTTTTTCCCCCGCTGTTTGATATACGAGCTCGTCGAAATTAATCGCGTTCGTTGCTTTCCAGCAATTTTAACGGATCGAATGATTTTCAGATTATTTCCAGGAGCGACCAATTACTTCCGTATTACGTGTTAGACGTCGCGGCGAACGTCCCGGGACTTCCTGGTCTTTTCTTGGCCGGTCTTGTTAGCGCTGGCCTCTCCACGATGAGCGCTAATTTGAACACAGTGGCCGGCACGATTTACGAGGATTTCATTGATCCGTGGCTGCCAGATTGCAGCAATAAAGAGAGCAGAGCGGCGAATATCATGAAGGTACACGGAAAATGTGATCTCTGCTTGTCCGTTTAAACAAAAGGAGTTATAAGCAACGTTACGATTTGCAGGGCATCGTGGTTGTCGTAGGATTAGTTTGCATGATGCTAGTTTTCGTCGTAGACCGTTTAGGCGACGTTTTCCGAGTTTCTCTCACTCTGCATAGTATCACGTCTGGCGCGATGTTGGGAATTTTCACCCTGGGAATGATAGTACCGTGGGCTACGTCGAAGGGAGCAATCACGGGTGGATTACTTTCCATGCTCTTCATGGTATGGATCATCGTTGGCGCTCAAGTGAGCATGGCCCAAAACAAATTGAACTATCCGCCTCTTCCTACGTCCAACGAGGATTGTTTGAACGTGGGCGTTTCGGTTAATAAAACAACCACGGGAACGGGTTATTCCCCGCCGAGTGACGACGACGACAAACCGTTCGTGCTCTTCACGATATCGTTCATGTATTACGCGTTGGTCGGCTTTGTGATCGTGATGGTAATAGGAACGATAGTCAGTTTCATCTTCGGAGCCAACGATTTGAGGACCATCAACAGGAATCACTTTCCACCGATTATTCAGAGGTACGACGGCACGTTCGTCTTGGGTTCCCCTCGAATTTTAAGCACTCGATCCTTTCAGATTCTTGCCGCCGGAAAAGTACACCGACGTCCCGATGCACTCGATTCCGAACACGTTGGTGTCGAACCCGGAGAAGGAAAAGCTGAACTCGTGAGGCGAACGTAACTCGCCTTACTCCTCTCCGGCACTCGGTGTTCTACCGACACCATACGCTCGTAAAGCGATGTAAACGCCGATTAAATCCGTACGTTAGAATGAAATAAAAGCTTCTTTTTAGTAAAAACTCGGAGCCGTTAAAGACAAACGAATCTCCGAGCGATAAATATCGGAGCACAGTCGAAAAGGTGGACCATTTGTCAGAAGAAAGCTCTACATAACTGGCTCGTCCCGGGTTGAAAGCACCCATTAGGCCCTCGATGAGGGTGTCAAATTGACTAGATTATATATCTGTCCCACGCATCTCGATACAAACAACTCGTCTAAACATCTGGAGGAACGATGCCTATCGGATTAGGACGAATGGAAATGCGGAGGGTGTTTTTTGTCCAGTCATTGGTCGAGTCGGTGCCGAAAATCCGCGAAAGACCGATCGTGAAGCGTGCACGACCACGGTTGCACGTGTCTGCACAGGCGAAATTCAGAAGGCACGCGATTCACTTGGAGCGAAGCAAACAATGCTCCGCGGGAAAGTTATCGCTCGTTTCTATAATACTTTCGTCAAACCCAGGGTCCGTTCGATACGGCATTAGCCGTTTCATTGCGAACGTTTGATCGTTTTACAAACGGCGAGTCGCGAGTTAGGCGATATACGCTTTGAAAAATTGCGCGCGATTTATCGTCGAGTGGCTTAGCGTGGCCGGTGACAATGGAGAAGACATTACAGTTGCTGCGAAAAATCCGCCACGAAGATATATGAAAATAACGCACAAAAGACGCGTACCAGTTGACGTTTTCACCGCGCAGCGTTATCGGCCACGGTTCACCGAGCTAAACGTGTAACTAACGCAGCTTTCTACGCTGTCGCGTTGTTACCAAGTGTCAACGTGTTTGTACGACCATTCGCGTTACGTTCGTTGCGTCGAATCGTACCGAGAAGAGGAAGCAGAAATAACAAAAATGCTGTGTAATTCGATTTTCGAAGAATCACGTCGCGACGATGCGGAGAGGAGAAGAGAGGAGAGATAAAAATAGCGTGGCGCGTTAAAATTCCAGAGTGAAAGTGAACGAAGGAAGTAACCCTTATCAAGGATTCGAGATATTATCCTTGGCTTTGAGAGGAGCTCCGGTCGGCGGACAGAGACGATTTCTCGGAGAGAAGGCTCGCAGGGACGTTACACGGCTGACGTAGAAACGGCACTTCTGTATCGAACCGGAGACCACATTCCACCGAACCATTTTATTTTATTGGACTGAAAGGTGTTCTGCCGCTCTCCGTCCTTCTTCCCCACCGGTCCGATTTCATCGCGTAGGTAAAATCTTCGAGGGAGAGGTCAGCCCATTGTGGTCGGGTGACAGATTTTTGACACATTCTGCCTGATTTCGTGTCGCGTGACAGAGGCACGATCTCGCCGCGGTCTTCCCATCGCTGATCGACTCTTTGCTATTAAAAGCGCCCGATCTCGATCTTAATCGTCAGCGAAAACACGCGAAGTAATTGCTCCCCTCTGCGTAGAACGGCAATGCCGATTCATTAAAACAGGCATTGCAACAACTACCTCGCGTTTTTTTCATTTTCTCTTTCGTTAATTAGCCTAACGAGCAGACACGGAGGGGAGCGAGCGAGAAAATATGGAAGAAATAAAGAGAAAGAGTATCGAAGAAGCACACGTAGGAAGGCAGGAACGGAGGTTTGGCTTAGGTTCTCTAATCTCTCCTTCTTGCTCGCTCTTTCTCCGTGTCTCATCGAGTGTAACTATATAACGGGGTTCCCTGGTTTTTGTGAGGTCACGGTATACGTGCAAAAGCGCATAAAAGCTGAGGGGGCCGTACGGTGTGGGATACGGCTTATTTCGGCGACAATGCGTAGGGCCAGGCGCGAGCATAAAGGAGCATAATGCACCCTGCTAACGTGAAAATTATTCTGTCAAACATTCGGACGTCGGATTACGGCGGTAACCTCGTGTCCTGGCAGGACACGCTTTTTCAGAAAAGACGCAGCCAACGGGCTGCGCAGATGCCGAAAGGATTCCTCGGTCAACGGAGACGATGCTTGATTTACGCGTCAACTCGGAGGACAGCAGATTGGGAGGTCGCGGAGGAACGGCGGAATTTATGGATCCATAAAATGCTAATATTACGCGCTATTTAGGAGAAGGGTTACGCTAACTCGATGATATAATTCCCGTTGCGCGCAACGATATCTCCTGCGGCATTAGCGTTCTCTAGCCCCCTAAACGTCACCGGCACTCGCGTATATTAGCCGCGTCTTTATTTTCTTTGCCGCGTTACGCGGGGTGACTCCTACCACCACCCTCCCTGCTCGGCATCCAGCGAGTAAACACACCCTATGAAAACGAATCCCCGATACTCGCTGCTCTCCACGGCCTCTCTTCTCGTATTCTCGAAAACAAGCAACGAGCAAAGCCGATGGCAGAGGGACAGAGAGGACGTGGAAAGCACCAGGCCGGGTAGCACAGACACGCGGAATATTGTGACATCTCTTTCTTGGCTGACATTCAATTTTCAGGCTGGAACGTCGTGCCCCAACCGCACACACCGTACGTTCCTAGCCATAGAATGGAACACGATATACCCATCTACCTCCCCTTTCCCTTTTCACTGTACCAATGCAACCAGCCGCACCCCGGGTGCTCGCAGTATACACAAACAAACAACAACGGTCGTCTGGCCATGTCCACGAGGCCGACACCCGCCAGAAGGAATATCGTCACGCGGAGATACTCCATCGAACGCGCTATGCTTCCACTCGTGAACCGTGGAACGAACGTATTCGAATAAAATTACCCGTGCCTCGGCCAGGTCGGGTGCGCGGAAAATGGGTTAGCCGGGGCAGAAAATTATACGCCGAGTTAAGTGGAGCTCGTGCGGAAACAGGAAGTGCACGAGGGCCGCACGGAATCTCGCGATTTTCATGCGGGTCAGGCCAGGCAGCGTTTAGATTTTTCCTCCTCTGCCGGGGAAAACGGAAACGGGAAGAGGAAAATCAATATCGACGAGGAAATTTTCGTCCTTGGTCCCCCGTGCTTTCGCACGCTTCTTGCGATCCATCTGGCGCTAGCTGTCGGCGCGAGTAACCGCGAGAGGAGCGAAGCTGCGAGAAGGAAACAGAAAGGAAGAGGAATGGGAAAAATATTGCTCGCGATCCTCGGACGGTACGCGTACACACACACATATATATATATGTATATATATGCCCGAGCTGTCGGGCCGACCGCGTTTTACCTCCAATTAGCATCTCTCTTAATGACGATCACCGAGCTACACGCGCGCTCGCGTGACACGCACGAACGTACTCGTACCGTTTCGCATTCACGGTTGCCGTGCGATCGTGTGCGAGCGTAACACACACGCGCGCGTTACGCTGTCCACGGTAGATTTCGCGCGACACATACGTTCTCACGGACACGAGGACTGCGGGTGTAGGGAGAAAGCGCGGAGAAACGGAGGGAACGGACGAATGAGAGACGAAGAGAGAGAGAGGGGAAGCTGGAGGGACGAGGACAGAGGGGATCTATAAAAAAGTTCTTTCCCCTACTCACCTCATCCTTACCCCGCCAGCGACGTTCGCCCCACGACAACGCGTAACGAATGCAACGTGCACCCTGCACTCTCGTTCTCCCTTTTCCGCCAACCCCCCTGCTCGCTATTTCTCTTCGATCCCCCTCCACTCTGGTCCCCACCTCGCCGCCGAGATGTTTATTTTTATCGTCGACCGGTTGGAAGGTACGTGGCGTACGCTCACCACGCCCCTACTGCTCCCGTCCCGCCAATCGGTCCGCTCGTCACCGGCCATTTTGGTCCATGCGGAGGCTGCGCGTTTATTCCCCGTCTTTGTCTTTCACTGCACACCGTGACCTTCGCGCGCGCGTGTGGGTGTCCCGAGGAAGGATGCTGCGCGAGTGTGTCGCGTAGAGGCGAAATACGCGGAGCACAGAGTGGTGGGGCGCGAGAGGAACGAGGCGAGTAGCCGCGCGAGTACCCGCCGCTCGCTCAGTATTTCCCGAAATTTTTCCGAATTTGGGGACAGGCGAGAACGTTGGCCGTGAACGTTGCGAGGATATATTCACGCGTGATACTCGTTGGATAGCTGGGCGCGGTGCTGATCAGTCGGTTCGTCGCGGTTCGTGAAGTCCGGACGCTTCGGGTCGTGTGCTTGGCTGGATTTCGAAGGTAGAGCTATCTCGACGATGGTGGGGAGCGAAGGAAAGTAGGAGGAGGTGGCTGCCAAGGTATCGCTTCTCCCTCTTTCTCCCTCTTATCGAGCTACGCGAAAATATATGACTTTTCTTGCCGAGACGAGAGAGACGAGTGTCGTCGCGGTCGCTCGATGCTCCGATGCGGTAGAAAGAGAGACGAGAGGGTAACAGGAGTATACCTCTATATACGGAGGGTGAAGTTGTACCGGACGAGGTCCGAGAGTGCGGAAAGTATAGCAAGTTCCCTCGGCCGAGTTTCCCGGCCGAATTCGCGAAATTCCGCGTAAATAGGAGAAGACGAGAGACTCGGATCGCAGCTCGTTACGGGGACGCGTAATGTCACCGTAAAAATTCTCGGCGAGTGTTCGGCATCGGACTAAATCGCGGTGGATCGAAGGTCGGAGAGGGGTGAGCGAGCGAGCAGGAGGACGGGCCACGAGTCTGCACACACCTCTGTTAATTCTTTCTCTCTGCCTCCCTGCCACCCGCTGCCACCCCCTGTCATCCCCGTTACGGCCGACGAGGAGACTCGTCGCACGTAATATCGCGTCGGCGTGGACGCGAGAAAGAGAGCGCGGCGTCGGATGATCGGGCGTACGCGTGTGTCCATCGAGGTAGAGGTTGGTCACGGACTTGGTGGGGAAGGCGATGAGAAAAGGTAGGAGAGGTTCTATGCGAGGTTGGAGGTTTTCTTTCCTTCTCGGACGCGTCGCTGCCTAGTATCTTCGTGTGTGTTCCATCGCGTCGTGGCTGGATCGAGAAAGGGAAATATAACGCGGTAAGGGTAGGGCACGAGGGGCGCGAAGAGTCGAAGAAGAATAAGCGAGGAGTTTGCTCTCTCTCTCTCTCTCTCTCTCTCTCTCTCTCTCTTCTCGTCTCCTCCGTTAGCCAGCGAATTCACGGGCATCACGGGAATATCCTGGGGACGCGATACACGCACCGTGACACACCGAGCACCGGCAGTTCGCGCGTGTGTTCCGTGGCTGTGGTAGAGGCTGGTTCGACGAAGGAAGCTGTGGTGGGGACTAGAAGGGAGAAGGTAGGAGGACGAGTCGGGAGGACGAAGGCAGCGCTATCGAGTGGCGGTACCAGGAAGCAACGGCGTCGTCCGTCGTCACCGCCGCCGCCGCCACCGCCGTGTATCGTCGTCGCCGAGAGAGAGAGAAGTCCGCCGCCGAGAGAGTATCCGAGATATCGTGGCTCTTGCGCGAGATACACGGGCCCGTGACCCCAAGTGAGTTTCACGGAACGATTTCTCGCGTCTGCCGATCCGTCGCTGCCGGCAACATCCGCGCGAGATCCAGTTTCCCATCGCGTATCTCGCGGCTGGTCGCGTTTCGCCTTCGATCCCGGCCACAGTCGACCGCGAGTATACGCCGCGAATTTGCCGATCCTTCGCCCGTGACCGGTCGTTATCGGTGACGTGTGCTCTCCTCGTCCACGGAACATCGAACCGAGTTGCATTCGCGCGAGACACGCCTTCGGCGCGACACGCAATTCGCCGTACGGGGTTGCGAATTCGCGAGTGACTCTACGCGCCACGACCAACACGGACAACTGGCAGACCCTGACATCGTGTTCGGGAAAAGCTGCGACGCTGTTAGCCGAATATACGGAACACCACGAACGGATATCTGGCAAGGAGGAAAGGAACGGCACACCGAGGGTTGCTGAGAAGTTGGAAAGGTAAGGGAAACACCATTTTCGATTCTCTACTTCCATATCCAACCGAACCCGTTGTGCATGTTTCTCCGTTTCGCGTCTCTCTATCGTCGGATTCGTCGGTGACGTGGTTCGTCGACGATTCCGCGGCAGATTCCTCCGAGACCCTTTCAAAGGCGCAAAATCGCGGCAGGAAGTAACGCTGAATGGCCTCGGGTTTGTTGTCGAGATACGCCATCGTTTACTACGCGGAAACACCTTCAAAATATTTGTCATTCGTGCGTACAACTTCTTACCCGGAGCGAGGACAAACCGTGTTTGACAACACTAGCTCGGGCTATCCATTGTCAAATCGTCGCAGATATTTACGAGGAATAGGCACCAGTCGATACGTTTACTACGCTATCGCGGAATACTACCGATCTGCCCGTTTATGCTCGACGCGAATGTTGTCATCCGGGAATGGTCGATAACGAACACGCGAGAGTGCATAAAATACGTTCGATACTCGATGACTAAACTGGAAAATTATCGCGTCTGTTATGCGAAATTGGACGCAAGTTTGCCCGCGTCGCGACACGCCCTACGTTCAAACCAGCTGCATTCTACCTATGAAATCGCACATGTATGTACATTCTTACAAACGAATTAGCTCATCTTCCTGCGACGAAAACTATCTAGCAACGTTAGATGTAACTCTTCCGCTCGTAATCCGCGAACGAGTACGGAGTTTTCGATCTCGGAAACTGTTCTATCCATATTCTCGATATATCCGTATCTCGATCGATATAATCGAAGGAGCAGAGCACGCGGGGATGGAAAGAACAGGACCGAGGGGTCTGGACGAATCACGGTAGCTACGAATCGGAGGCTAGTTCTGTTAATTGCGGCCAATTAACGAAACACCCTTCTCTTTTTCCCATGGCGTTTCATCGCCTCGCGGTCCCATTCACGATCGGTTTTGCCTCTTCTCTCGGAACGAACATTCTGAAGCAGCGGTAAACCATCGTACGTATTTGTCCGAATAGCGCAACGTCATCTCCGCTAATCGTCACGAAAAGTACGCGCGTATGCGCCTTTTCGATAAAGACAGCCACCGCTGGTGAAAACGAAGAGCGTGCCGCATGCAAAAGACATCAATCTTTGTAACAATTTTTTGTATTCCCCGTCCGCAGTCTCGGCCTTTCCACTCGGCTAATGTACCTTCCGTTCCCTATCGGCCTCGCGCTATCGAAATCCACGAGGACAACGATTTCCTGGTCGCGATCCGCGCGCTCATCGGGCCAATAAGGCTCGACGCAGGCTATAAGCGGGAATGACACGACGATACGCGTGATTACGCGCGAGTATGGAAAGAAACGCGCGGCACCGTGCATCGGGTTGATTATTTTCGTGGTTGTCCGCTGGTTTTTACGGGGCACTCGGCCAGGCGAGGAGAGTTTTCGTGGCGAGAAGTGGCCGACAACGGGGGGCTGGCGATATTCGTCCCGTGTCCAGGCAGCGAACGAACTGACGGACAAACGGACAATGAGAACGAGGAATGCCCCGCAGAGCCAGACATGAAGACGTCACTCAGAAACGGTAACGGCTACGACGGGGTCAGGTTCGACCTGACCGTTCCGTGTTGCCTCGGACCAGCTGCGTTCTCGAGCGAGTCGAGTGAGTCAGCGACGAGGCTGGCAGACCGTCGGACGTCGCTCCAGACAGGATTCCTTTTCTCAAAATTTCTATCGAAATCCGTGTGTCTCGGCACGATCCAACGCCCGCAGAACGCGACGTCATCCTCGAGCTCTCGCGATTCTCTCGCGCGAATTTATCGCCCTCCCGGGATATCTCCTCTCGACCGGTCGAAAATCGCGCGCAGCTTGTCAATGAAGACGGAGCGCCATTCCGACGGTCCGTTGCTTCGTAATACGGTCGTAAATTAAACGCCGCGTCGATTGGTACGCGTTGCTGCTACGTGATTTACAAGCGATGACACGCCGGCCGCCGATAGTCCGTATCAGAAATGCGTCGCGGCGGCTGGATATTTTTCCGACGTAACCGCGCGAGCTCTGTGTGGCAGAGTGTTACGAGCCGAAGATGATAACGAAGCGGTGTAAAATACGCGCAGACTCGTCTCCGCTTGGCGGGCCTTGAACGACCTTTCGCCGCAGTGGAAAGTTTCCTTTTCCGTCGAATAAATTTAGTCCGGCCTGTACGCCTATCGGGAGTATTTATTCGGAAAGAGGAGACACGATCGCTCGTTCATCGGCAACGATTACGTCTAGCGCGGTTCGACGAACGGCGAGACGAGGAGAAGGAAAATTCGTGGTCGCAGCTAGCTCGAGAGACGAGGTAGCGAGCGGTTAGCAGGACGCGTAATCCTTGCCGACAAAACCCGATCTGCTGGACACAAGTGGAACGGGGAAAGAATCGGCAGATCAGTTAAGTAGATCTGTTTCGACGATCGAGCACCTGTACGCCGGTCGCGGAGCATTCGAAAGGTTTGCAAATAGCTTTCGGTTGTTTCTCATTGCGGTCGAGGCTGAAAGGCCCGTGGACAGGCTTTCCTTCCGGTGTATCTTGGTAAGTTGGGCCGAGTACTACGAGCACCACGGGTCCATGGACACAACAGAGACCCCCCGGTCTGGTTAATAATCAGTCTCATTGTCATCTTCGAAAACAGCCTTCGGCTTCCTGGGACCAAACTCCACCCCCTCTAGCTCCCGATGAACTGTCCCCGACAGTTTTCGCTCTTACACTATACCCCCGCCACTCTCTTTCCACTCCGCCAATTAGTGGTTTCGCTGGAGCTCGCCAGGGGTTCCGGTTATCCCGCAAAAGGTGGCAGCGGAACCCTGCTTTGGAAACACCTGGACGCGGCGCATCCTTCGTTTTCTTTCCACAGAACCGCTTCTCGCTCGTGCCGGCCGACGCAGGCAGAGATTCCTCTAAGCCGCGAAATAAAATCCGCCTCGCAGAGGCACGCGTTCCGTCCTCGCGTTCGCGCGAGAAAAATGCAGGAAATAAAAGTCCCCCGACGAAGGGGGCAGAGAGGGAGAGGTAGAGAGAAAAGAGGCAAAAATGAGTTTTATTGGCGCGGAACTGTGGATCAGGATGTGACTAGCACAAATCATTATTAACGACTGGGATTGTACGAGCGGTGTTGTTCGTTTCGTTTGAAATATCGCGTAGCGCAGGATCTTTATTAAGCAGCTCCGAACTGACCCGCGGTCTGCCCTTTCTTCTCTCTTGCAGCCGATCGACGTCGGTTTTTACGAGGAAATAATCGACGCGTCGCCGTAACGTATCGATTATCGAAGAGGACCGATATCGCGAAGCGGCGCGAGGGCGTCTCACAGCGAGCGGCGGCGCGGTCGGGGAACGCGCGTGGAAAGTTGACCCGACGAATCATCGTAATAGGAATAATAATCGGAGAAAAAGGCCGCATCGATTTCGTGGATCGTTCTTGGCCCTGTCCTAGAGGTTGCCGGCCAGGTCGGTTTATAATAAGGCGCTATATGGAGCCGCGCGCAGGTGTAAGGAGGTGTCCGGCACCTTAAGGCTTCCAGTAGGGTCGAACGGAGCGGCATATTTCATCCATTGTCGCCCCTCAACTCCGGCGGCGGCACTTTTCAACTTTTTATAGAGATTTTTATACCGCTATATCTATACCGCTCTACGCTGTCGAGATGCGCCGGAACGGTGGACGGGGACGAAGGGAGAAAAGGAGAAAGAGGTGAACAGAGAGGGCAGTAGGCGGAGGTGGTGGCAGAGGGAGGGTTTGCCACATCGCGCGGCTCTGAATATGAATATAATAATGAGAACGGGTTTCGTCGTCGTTCCGCTTCTCCGCTCTTCGTCCTTCGGTCGCTCTCCAGTTCTCCTCTCACGACTAGCCGCCCCTCATCCTCTCTCCTCGTCCTTTCTCATCCTCGTCTTTTTCCGCTTACTTCGGCCTTATATACATACGCGGCCGCGAGATGCGCCGGCAGCTTCGGCAACAACAACAAAACGAGACGTGTCACTGTACCTGTTAAATTGCCTCCTCGTACCGAACTCAACCCTGTGCTCTCCTCTGCCGCGCGTTCCTCTGATGCGAGCCGATCCGTCGGCCTCTGCCACTCCTCCCGGCGTGATTATGCGCGCGTACCGGACCGTATAACCGCGCCAAACCACCCATCCGCCGGCCAATAAAACAATCCCAATTTTTATCCAACCGCTAGTTGGATAGATTCTCCTCTCTTTCTCCCTCGGCTAACGCTATCGGCTCCTCCAGATCCGCGTCTCTTACCTCGCTACCAATTTTCTACTCCGATCGGGGGTCCAGCGAAATTAGCCAGCGAAAATGTCGCGGTACCGATAAGACCGAAAAAGAGAGAGAGAGAGAGAGAGAGAGAGAGAGAAAGAGGGAGTGTAACTCGGAGTAACGCGATAAACTCGGATCACGACTGGATCGTATTTCACTGCAAGCTCTCGAGGTGCTACCGCGTTTGAAAAGCGTGCTTCCCTCTCGAGGGATCCGTAACCTCTGAGGCAGCGAGACTCGCGAACTCGCCTCGCTTTTCCTTTCGAACAGCCATATTTTCCGAGACTCGGTGGATTAATTTTGCAACGGTCGATCCTGTCGGATGGTCGAATTAATTTTCACGCCGGCAGAGGAGGGACGATAAGGCGAACGGAGGCGGTAGCCGTGGAACGAGAGCGAGGGTAATAGCGTTGAAACGAGAGGCGCTACCGAAAACGCGCTACCCGGCTAACTTATCGTAATCGTACCCGGCGGATTGTAAAAACCACGGGGAATCCTTTCTTCCACGCTTCTCCGTCGCCGTGCAGAAGGAGTCACGGAGGATCGCGCGTATCAAGCGATAGCGACGATAGAGGGACGAGAGGAGGAACGAGGAGGGCGAGAAACGGTCGACGCGGGATAAGGGTACGGAGAGAAAGAAGAGCGAAGGAATGTTGTACACAAAGGTGTTGAGGTAGATACCCGTGTGTACGCGAGAATGGGAGAGCGGAGAAAACGCGCGAAGAAAGGAAAAAGGGGGGAATCGAGAGAGGGAAAAGCAGACAGAGAGGGAGGAAGAGAGAGAGATAAGGAGGAGGAACCTTTCGCATCGGTGGGTGCGTGTACCCCGCTATCGATATATTACGCGGGCAGACGTGTGTGCGTGCAAAAGGGTGAAAAGGAGGGACATATTTTATATTTATGGGTATTTGCCGCTACTGTGCTCTCGCGCCGGCGGCTTGTGGCAGAGAGCTAACCGGCCTCTTCCTCTCTCTTCTGCCCTTCACTCTCTCCGCTCTCTCCCGTTTCGACTTTCTCTCTCTCTCTCTCTCTCTCTCTTACTCGCCCTTTTCATCCTGCTCCGTTCCAGCGTCGATCTTTGCCGTGGCCTCTGTCCGGTGCTCCTATAGAAGCTTCCTTGTTCGTTCCACTGCCGGCCATAGCCTACACGCGCGTTGCTCTCTCTCTCTCTCTCTCTCTCTCTCTCTCTCTCTCTCTCTCTCTCTCTCTCTCTCTCTCTCTCTCTCTCTCTCTCTCTCTCTCTCTCTCTCTCTCTCTCTCTCTCTCTCTCTCTCTCTCTCTCTCTCTCTCTCTCTCTCTCTCTCTCTCTCTCTCTCTCTCTCTCTCTCTCTCTCTCTCTCTCTCTCCGGCACTCGGGTCGGCAATACAGGACACACAACCGGCGGCCAGACCATGTGTCATCTCCCATGCCATCCCATATTCCGTTCCTACCATGATATGCTCAAGGCTCGTTCCACGCTAACGTTGAATATCCTTTATGGGTGTGCGCGTTTGTCCCACATCTATATATAGACGCGGGGTGCCGTACATGGTACAGCCAACACCATAAGAAGTTCGCTGCCAAACGTCTAGTCAACTTATCGCCCGTGTCAGGTTCGAGTTAACGCGTGTACCTTCGCGAATCGTCGTAGCTCGCGGTCTCGCTACTAGCGCCAATCGCGATGGCGGAAGATTTATCCTCTTTGCGAGGGAAACGGCGTCGTACGAATCGCGATCGGCTCCGGGAGCAACGTTTATCGATCATCGTCATCGTAACGCGACTCGACGCAGGGATTGCCAAAGGTGGCAGACGCGGTGGAAGTTGCCGAAAATCGAGCGTCGAAAGGATGGAAGGTGGACCAAGGTCCTCCGCGGCGGAGAGAAGATGGACCGATTTCTTACGAGGACTGTACTTTTGTTGGAATCATCGCCAGCAACGGCACCTCCGTTCCTCCTCGCTCTCCTTTTTATTTCGATCGCTCCTCTTCTTTCCCCATCCGCCGGACTTTTACTTTTTGTGTGCGTTTGCCGAAGAATTTATGAGCGTGGTTTGTGACTCGGGCCACCGGGTGCCTCATCCCTTAATTAAGGATTGTGCCACCGATTTGCCGACCCTTTCGCGAATATGTCTTTTCTTCGCGGCGCGGCCATGCTAATGACCTTGACCCGCGCCTGTGACCCGAGCAGCGTTCGAATCCTACGACCTTAATCTGCCGAGTCGGAGGCAGCACGGCGAGAGTCCTCGAGAGTCCGGGATGCTGGAAGATCACCGTTCCCGTTACGGATTCGCCGTGAGATTCGTCCCGGAGAAATCGAGGGAAAGAAGAAGAAGAGAGAAATAGGAAAGGAAGGAAATATCGCCGACTAATTTGTACCTCGAGGGGTAAGATATTGGGTGTCGCGACCGCGTACAAATTTCCTCTCGCGACTCGAATCACCGAATTATAGCTTGGTACGCAACAGCTTCTTTACGAGGTATCCATCGACGGGGGGAAAAAGAAGAACGTTGGCATGGTCGAGGGAGCAGGGAAGGGGGATGGTGTCGAGCGCATTGCGTGGATCCTTAATGCAAAGCGACTACGGGCGACGAACCGTGAGCACCCCGTCTAATGCCTTCTAAAAGCATCCTCGGAAACCCGACGAGAGAAGAGCTGAAACGAGGTTGAGGCAGAAGCGCAGAGGCGGAGGAGCAGGCGAAGACGAAG
This sequence comes from Eufriesea mexicana, assembly GCF_001483705.2. Classification (NCBI taxonomy): domain Eukaryota; kingdom Metazoa; phylum Arthropoda; class Insecta; order Hymenoptera; family Apidae; genus Eufriesea; species Eufriesea mexicana. The sequence goes on along the minus strand of NW_016908877.1, from coordinate 802,048 downwards.
GTGCCTTGGACGAGAGGAAATGCGAGGAGATGGGAAGAAAAGAGCGGAGGAAAGATGGAAGGAACTGCGGGAAACGAGAGGGTGGGAAAGCTCGTAAGCGGGAAACGAGGAGGGACGGAGGAAGGCGAAACCCGGAGGGAGAGAGCATTGTAGGGTAATTTGTCGAAGCGTGTTCAAAGAGGAAGAATCGACGGAGTCTTCCCCGTTCCTTCCCGCCGGGTTTGTCTTGCTTCCAGCCCGACGAATCGGAGGTTAACCCAGCGATGCAAAACACAACGCCCAGAATCGTTCACGGTGGCGTTCTTTCCCGGCGATCGTGAGAACAGGTTAACGGTGCCGGATCGATAGAACCGGCTAATAAAAGAGTCGCGCGTTTAATTAAACCACGAAATAAATCAACCTGTTTACGACCCGGCTTTCGGTAAACGTAACAGCGTCGAGTATAACGCGACGAACTGTAATCGAGCGGATGGCTCGACCTCTCCTCGCCGTTGTCAGCGTACCGACCAGCGGTTTTTATCCGGGGGCATCGAATTCGAAAGACGCAAGACAGGGTGACCCGTTGGATCCTACCTGGCCGCGATAAGCGCACGGTGGCGGTGGAAAAAGGAGAACGAGTGGAGATCGGTGAGTCAGATCGCTCCTAGGACGTCTGTCAGCCACCAAACGACCAACAGTTTGCCGCGCGAAACCGCGCGGTCGGTTCATGGATCGCGATAGTCGCCCGATCTGGACGTTCAATTATCGATCGAAATTATCGCAACGGCTACGTCCAGTCGGACGACTGTTTGACCGCGTAGAATGGTTTGTCGCGGTTCAGATTTACGGACGGAATATAATCGAAGAACCTCGCCTCGCGTTGTCTTATCTTCCGACGAGGTTGCGATCGAACCGGTTTCCAGGCGATCCAAATTGGAAAAGAGTCGGAACCGCGCGACGTGTCGGTCGACGTGTCTTTGAAACGGTTTGAAAGCTCGAATAAGAGTAACGAAGGAACAGTTGGAAGATCGCGGTAGGTAGGTAGGTAGGTAGGTAGGTAGGTAGGTAGGTATATGCGTAAAAGCGTCGGTAAAAGTGTGTTCCTTCGCGCGGAATCTACGGGAAACGGACCAGCCGAGATTACGAAGGTTTTTGCGGTTCCTTTAGTGGGAAAACGATGTAAACTCGAAGGGAGATCCAATCTGGAGGACCTCGCGTCCCCTGACGACCGACGCCTGCGGTGCGAGCCTTCTACTTACCTCCCTCCCGCCGCCCTAGGAGGACGCACTGTCCCCTTTTCCCTCGCAGATGGGACCAATGTACCTTTTTGTACTTTGCATCGCTTAACGCTTCGTCGAACGTTTTCACGTCCGTCGGTTCCCCGACATCGCGGCCGCAAACCACCGGCGATGATGGGGCGCGTTCTACGCGCCCTGTCACGGCACCTTTAGACGTCCCTGGAATCGCGGGATCTGCGGGAAAACGGGATTTTTACCCCCACGAGTTCACCGAGTTTAAGAACTCGATAAGGAATTTTCCATACACTCTCGTCGCGTTCTCGCCAGACGGGAAGCCGGACTGGACGAGGCTGGCATTCCCCGGACCGATTAAGATTCCGTGAACGAAAGGATTTCGAAAGATTCGACCTGCGGACGGGATACCGCGAGATCGTTGATACGCGTAGACGAGAACCGAGAATGACATAGGCTCGACCGATAATCCGAACGAGGTTACTTCTTTTACGTAGATGCTCGGAGGAACGAGGTCGAGTCACCTGATCAGCCGGAGGGGTGGCTCGCCGCCTTAAGCAGGAAATATAAATTAATTCGACGCCCTTTGGGGGTATACGTCGTAACGTAGTAGAGGGTGGGCATCTATTCGGTTTCCATTCATCGTTCTACCAGGACTATAAATCCTACGCCCTCGGGTTCATTGTCCAGTTCGACCTTACTTCGTGAGAACCGGACGCGTGGTTTTTTCTAGCTCGTATATTAATCCTTGCTGCTGCACTTGTTACAGCAGCGCACACGCGTACCAACCTATATTTGTATATTCGTTATTCCGTTTGTTTTCCGTCCCACGATTTATCGATCCTCGGCCTGCAACCTGACCACTCGGCACACCTCCGCGATAATCAATCGTTCGTTATTTCTGCATCCGAGGAGGAAAGTCACGGGGCCCGGGATCGGGGATGAAATGGGAAATGAATTTCACGCGAGGATTGGAAAGGACGAAAGTTGGGTATTCGCGGGGGGGGGGAGGATGTTCTCATAGGTGGTTCTATTTCGAGATAAAATCTCGGTATTCTATTAACGGGCCCGGGATGGAAGCGGGTATTAGGTAACTTGGTACCAATAAACGAGTCGTTTGCCAGTGATTAACTACACGGGGAGATAGGAGAATTCCCGAGGGGCGGGGAAAAAGCCCCACGGAGGCTTTGCGCAGTCTGGCCGCGCGGCGGAGGACCGTTTCCAGTCGGCGTTTTCTTTCCCTTTCGTTCGCCGCAATGCTCCGACGGCCGAGCACACACGTGGCGCGATATACGGTATAGAGAAAAGGGCCGTTTAATCCCATTGGGAGTGCTAATCTTTGCGCGCAGGAAACCCCCCGCAAATACCCCATAAACGCCCTCCGCGGTACAATGGCCTGCTGCCACCAACCGTGAAAATAGGCCGCAATGTCAACCCCCCGATTCATCTCCCTATCGCGACTCCTCCACTCGTCGATTCCTCGCAAATTCGTTAACGTCGTTTACTCTCTCTCTCTCTCTCTCTCTCTCTCTCTCTCTCTCCGCGTCTCGTCATCGGCAGGAACGTATGCTTCTCGTCTCTGCTCGTTAACCGATCGACGCCGAGAGCCTCTAGATCGCGGGATTACGTAATTCCCGCTGTACTTGCCGCGTCGTGCCGAATTCGGACGGAAGATTAAAAAAAGGTAGAGAAGATTCGTCCGGCCGGGAACGGTCGAACGCGCATCCATGAGCTCTAGTCCCCGTCAGCTTTCGAGGAACGAGACGCTCCGACAGGTTGACGCGTGAGATGGAATCTGCGCCTACGAGGGACGCCCGCAGAACGTATTCTACGTGTCGCCGGTGTCAAATGGTTAAAAGACTCGGGACACGCCTGGTCGGTGAACACGATTGGTAGGAGCGACCGTCCTCTGCTCGTCCGCTTCGCCCTGACACTCTCGACTTCCGTCGTCTCATAAAACTATCGTGAAAAATCGAGAGAAAAGAAATCCATTTCGGAGGGTGGGTCTCCACGCTTCCTCGCGACAAACAATCTCGACTAGCCTCGTCGTACCTGTTGCCCCCATGTTAGACGCGCCACCTGGACAGGTGGATCTCGGAATATCTACACGGGTATATTATACGTCCGCGTTGCGATGGAAGAGTCGGTGTCACCGACGTGTCACTGCTCGCTGTCACCTCGCCCCTTTCTTTTCTTCCATTTCGTCACTTTTCGGGACCTTTCGTCCTGCCAGACCAGACGCGCCTTCTCGTCTCTTGTAACGCGATAGGAGTCCGGGGGGGTTGTTGCCTAGGTAGCTAGACCCTTGCGAGACCAGACCAATCGCGAGGATTCCGCGAAACACGATTTCCCGTGAAAGACTCATTAATTACACTCGATTCCGAATACTATCGGCAAACGTATTGTGTCTGCGCGGTGTCTAACGGGCCCCGGAGTGCGGAGGACAAAATCGTGGAGCCTAATGGTCGTGGAAGACGGGTAGCGGATATATATCAGCGTTTGTCCTCGGAGCTGTTGTTCCGTGAACGACTTTCGGCGAAAATGCCGGTCGACAATGGAAATTCGGGACGTCGTAAATTAACCGGCGTCGTGACCACGTGCAAGCAACCAGGGCGATCGCGGGAAAAGAGAATGCCAATTACCGCAAGTCATTGACGTCCTAATGGGGTCTCCTGGTGTTAGAGAAGAAGGATTAACCGTTTGTCGAATGCCGTCGATTCCGATCCTCCTATTGGTTTAGAAGCTACGCGGAAACCACCCTTGCCGAGCGGGAGGGAAAGCTCACCGAGATTACACTCCGATTTTTCGGATTACAAGCCCGATATCTCGGAGCTTCGGCGTTTCCCGCATTCACGCGCGAATTTTCCTACGATCCCGGCCGGGCGTGTACCCGTGCACTTTCGTGCCCCGTGCATAATTTATAACGATTCCCAACGTTGCAATGATTACTCGTAACCGGCCGAAACAATGACGTCTCGCGTCCAATAATAGGATTTTCCACGTTGATAATCGGTACATTTCTAAACGGATCGAAGGAACATCCCCGAAGCGCATCCGAAGAATTACGGTCCGGGGCTAAGCCCGACACTGCCTCTCGATTACCCTATAATTAGAACATAATCCGCAATGCTACCGTTTCCTTTCGCTTTCGCTATCGAGCGCAGTCCAGCCCGCAAAGGTCGGAGAAAATACGTCAGACATGGCGGCGGATGTGGCAGCATCGACTGGCTGTTTGACTTCCTTTCTCCGACGGCCGGTGATTTTTCGAGAAAGGATCGATCGAAATTTACCGTGAGATCGCGCAGCGGGTGTCCGACGCGATATTCCTCGCACCTACCGTCGCGCACCTGTGCTTACAGAGAAAGAAAGCGAACGCCCCCGTGCAGGCCCGGAAATTCGACATTCGCCTAGCTTCTGCCGATTCTACCGACGACGCTACATACCCACATACCCCGGTGCGTGCACGGACACAAACGCAGAACGGGGAAGACGAAGGGCCGGGACACGGTGGCGTTTTCAACGCTACCGATGCAACAATGGAGACTCGGATCCTCGGATCGAGCCCGACACAATACGCCGCTGACGTGTTTATATAGCTGCAGAGAGCGAGAGGCTGGCAGAGGCATACACGGGAGAGCGTGTAATTTAGTTATAGATCAGTTTGTTACAATTTGGCATTTCGTTTGTACGGGCCCTGTAAACCGTGTTTACCCAGGCCACGATGATCGACGAGTAAACGAAGTTTGTTTAGGAACTACCCCGTGCGGACGATCCCTCTCGCACGACGTGCCCTTTCTCATCCGAACGCCAACGTGTGTCTTTCGTTTCTCTTTTTCGCCCTTTCGTACGTCGAATATGACGAATGTCGACGACATCGGAGGTTTCGCGGTTCCTGCCGAAATCCCCGCAACGGGGACAATCATTCCGTTCCCAAATTGGGCCCACGATTCCTACGATTTTGCCCCAGTGATCGCTGATAGAGCCGCTCGTGACAGCGGATAGGCTAGAGGATCGTCGAAGCAGCGCGCTATTCAAAGGCAGCGATACTTAAAGGATCGTCAACCAGAAGCTTTAACCCTTATTTCGACAGTCGCGATTATCCGGTAGCTAGTCGAACGATATTTCTAGTCGCGTATTTGGAGGCAAATAGGTGTGTACGCGGTTAATCCGAGCGAGACGCCGAGGAATCTTTTGGTTTTTGGCCAATTAGGCCTCGCTCGGAAGCGGCCGGGAGAGGCAGAGAAGACACCGGGACCATAGGAGAGAGGAACCCCGGAGAGGACCGGGAGAAAGGAGGAAGAAAGCAGCGAAGGAAGAAAGAACGACAGCGCGGCTCTTCTTGCTGACTGCGCGCAGAAGAGAACCTAGTTTAACGCGGGCTTTAACCAATTCAATTCATAGGCTCGGGTTAAGCCAGGATTTGTGGCTTAGCACTGATGGTGTTTGCTACCACCACGAGAGATTTAACTGTTTCTGCGGCAAACCGTCCTCGGACCGCCGGCCAGGTACAGGTATGTGTTATACGTACGCACGGTTGACACGAAACCATCGGTTTTCCACGGCGAATGCAACGAACTGCAACCTGTTTCCTCCGGGAATCGAGATTACCTTCGATCTCGGATCGCGGAGTCCTATGTCGAGGAAGATCCTGACGGGACGCGGATCCGCCGGAGGATCCTCGGTGGAAAGAATTCGGTGGATGCTCGAGGATCGAACTATAAATCCCATTTGAAGATTTTCTCTCGATTAAAACGACAGCGGGATCTGGTAGGAAAGACGCGGAGGCTCGGAAGGCGTTCTCGGGGCGTGGTGTGTAGCCATTAAGCCGAAAGCAGCGTTAGAAAGGTCGCTTTCGTCCGCGGCGGGAATG
>NW_016908877.1:787233-795933 GCF_001483705.2 Eufriesea mexicana | reverse complement strand
AATGCCGAACACGCCGCAATAAGTGATATATTCTGCATAATAATAATTATAATTTTAGCTCGTATAAAATGGAAGGCGGTTCGCATCGCCGCCCATGCCCCGGCCCTATCACCGTCTCCGCTAATCAATGGAGTATAAAATAATTTGTATACAGTAGCCGAAACTCGTTCGCCGGCATTGCACCTTTCGCGAAACCGCCAAGGTTCCCCTGCGTTTCGTTGGCCGATAATTTACAAGCGACCGCATAAACATGCGCCATCGCCGCGATTTATTACATAATATTTCTTACGTCCGATCCGCACGCTCGGATCAAAGAGACTCCAATTAAATTTCGCGCATCGTCTGCCTTTCACTCGCTTTTTACCCCGATCCGGGAATACGCGGGTAATCTATCCTCGCGACAGCCGGCCGTTAATAAACGTTAGGGCCGCGAGAGTGGCAGGCGGAAACAAAACCGTGGTAATCTCGCTCGATAAATCGACTGCAAAGTTCGGAGAGTCGATCGGTCATTGTCTCCGTTTCGTTCACTCACCGCTGTTTCCTGCGAAACGCTACCTTTCGTCGGCGATATACCTGTGCTTCTATTAAGCTTCCATAAATCATTTCACCGTTCGCAGGATCTACTCCATGCGCGATCCTTTTCCCACCGGGCAAACTTTTCACCGAATCTTCGCGCGAAAATTTTCCATTCCCTTTCTTCGCGAAGAGACTCGCAGGCGGCGCGACGCCGCGACGTCGAGCAGGGTAATCTGGATAACGAAGCGGGGTTTCGGAGACTGGCGGATTTTTTCTCCCCTTTTTCTCCTACGTTCCAAACGATATATTTTCGAAATACCTGGTGGCCGGGTGCGTCGGGTGAAACGCATCGGAGAAAAATATCTCCCCCCGCGTCGGCGGTGGGGCCCGATCGGCGGGGCACACGCACCGAAAAGGCAAGAAGTGGAAGAGAAGCGAAGGCTGAAGCGGCGGAACGGAGTGGAACTCGCGTCGGTGTGTGCCGTGGCACGCAGGTAAATATGTGCTGCCACGGCATATATGTATCCGCACATAGCAGCCCAGTTGGGCCTCTAATGATGATCTACGGTTAGCTACCGCGCACAGCTTCTATAAACCTCCTAATTTCTCCTCTATAAATTCGTCGAGGAAGGCTGCACCCCTTCCACCGTGGCTTTCTCGTGGTTTTTACTCTTCCGCAGGGTTCCCGCGAGCCGACGCGACCGATCGGCCCCATCTCTCTTTCCCGCAAGCCGTCGTAAATACGCAACTGTATTTAACGCGCTGCGCCTGTGTTGCCCCCGTCCATGAATCGTCCATGTGCGGCCTCGCACCGACGCAGATCATTTATTATTTACCGCCGCTTATGTGCCTCCGCGAGGAGAAGACACTGCGAGAGGAAGGCAGCAGCGCGCTGCACCAACAGACGGGATAAAGGAGAGCGAGGAAGATCTCGGGCCCACGGTATTACCACCGCGACAAAGCCGAGTGGAGTGGCGTTTTTTTTACACGGCCACCGACTGAAAAAACACAGTCCAACTATCAACGGGTCTGCGCTTTTTCTTCCTCTCGCAGAGGTTAGAGCGTGCCCGGGGAGGAACGCGATCGTGGACCCCTGCCCACGTGCTCGCGCGCTGCAATGGACTCGACCGGTAGTCTGCTTGCGCGTAACTCGGTGTCGAACGATATAAGTAGGCATATCGGTGGAATTCGGCGCCCAAGTGCGACACGGGATGGGCGCATCGAAGAAATCCGCGTGTTTGTAAACCGGTTACGCGAACGCCATTGGAATTCCAGTGAAAGTAACGATGCCGATGGGGCACGCCGCGCGGGCCCCGATCGCGAGCATCTAGACGCAAGGTGCTTTCGATACGACTATAAACGATTGCTCGTTGATTAATCATTCGGTTTCCCGATGCTCCCGGATAACGGCGGTTTTATTGCTCGTTAATTCCGTTTCTCTACGCTTCCGTGTAATCGCGTCGAGAACGTTAATAAGAAGCGACCGGAGATGGGGACTATTTATCGGACAAGTTTCCGAGGGAAAATTTCGTTCGAAATCGATCGAAAAGAATCGGGTTCTCGTTCTCCAAGATGGAGAGCGCGCGCCGCCTCCACCTCGAGGTTTCGACTGATTGTCCTGGTTAACTAAACTGTCATTTTCGGTTGGAAAGAATGTGGAAAAAAAAATTGAGGCGGATAGGGGTACTCGGTAGTAAAAGTTCTAGTAGAACCTTAATACCGACGAAATTAGTTTCCTTACCGTAATCATCGCGGTCGTAAAAGTTCTAAAACGAGGGTGAGTCGATTGCGGGGAATACTTCAGGCAGTGCAATATAACTCTTTATTGCGGCCGCAGGATAAGGTCATTTTTCAACGCGGAATCGGCACGTACTCCACGAAGGGTAACGCTTGCCACCGGATATATGTTTCTCGAATTAAGAAGGAAGGTAACCGGCGTCGATGCGTTTTAATCCGGCGTAAACTTCCCCGTGTCAAGGTTGACTCGATTCCGTCACGTGACAAGCGTCAGCTAGGCACTAAAATTTCGATAGGAAACGGAGTGCGATCCCTTATGGTCCAGGAGGAATCGAAGGGCGAATAGGGAAGCTGGAGGAGGGAAAACATCAGGGCGGAGCCTGAACATAGGAGGAGGAATAAAACGCGCAAACTCGATACACGCCTCTCTCTTTCTCTCCCTTTTCTCCCGCTTTACTCTTCCAGCCAACCACCCCATCCGGTTTTCCTCTTTTCACCTTTATATAGATTTTTTACCTAGTCGACCCTTCTTCTTTTCGCCCGGCGAGGCTTGCGCAAACTTCTCTATGCAGCCTGTCTTTCTCTCGTGACTCACGCTTTAGCCTACCTTTCTCTGTCCTAATTGTTCCGACGAACACCATGCTTGGTTACCCATAGACGAGTCAATTTTCGTTTACCAAGACGATCGAGCTTGTGCTTCGACGTTCGAAAATCGCGCTATTTAGCCACGTTCCACGTTCCGTTCATTTCTTAATTTTCCAGTTACTTCTTCGAGAAGCGTTCCAGCCATTCATCGTTCCGGGCCTCGCGGATAATAACGGCGCGGATCGCGGAGGCTCAAGAACCCTCGTGGGATCGATAATTATCGTATTTCGATAATTCGCGTTATATAATAATTAAAATTCGAACCTTCTTCGACTCTCTTGACGCGAAACGGGATTTTTTAAACGTAAAGATCGCGAGAAGTATCGGAGGTAAAGCTCGTTATATCGCGCGGCGGCCATCTTTTTTTCTCGTGCCCCCCCTCGGCGCTTCGAGAAGCGACTGCGGCTTCGACCTATCGCAATTACCGCAATTACCAGTAATTGTACCGTTGTCGGGATAATTCGCGAAACGTAGAGACATTATCGATCTCGTAGGTATAGCGGAAGATATATGATTGTTCCCTCGGTTAAATACCTTCCGAGTAATTTTCTGCACTCCCAGAAGCGCTAATGTTCCTCGTGGACGATTCTTATTCAAGGTCGAAGCGTCGAGGGTACAGAGAGGAAGCCGCGCGCGTATTCTAGGTAAATGGGTGGTCGATGGTATTACGAAAATGTCATTATCAACTCCAGGTAGAAACTCGTTCGCAGTGCATGCGATGGAATAATTTTTCGGCTTTTGTGCTCGCTGTGAGCAACGTAAGTACACGTCAGCCGGACAAATTTGGCCGAGTGTCGTTCGTGGAAAGGGGCTGTTCACGGAAGAAGGGCAGAATCGCGTGTCAGAGATGCTGTCAGATCACAGATCCTCAGGTATACAAGGTATTAGCAGTGTGCATTCTTAAAGACTGGTCACCGACACCCTGTAATGTTTACCGTGGTTAGTTAATACCCAGAAGGGCGTTAACAGACAATGTCCAGTTGAATAGGCAACCGTTTAAGGGTTTTTCCAAAGAGAGGTATTTCTGGCCAGCTGACCGCAGTTTCCCGCAAATCGCAATACTGTCGTGATGCCTGGGTGCGATAGAACAATGGACGCGGAAGAAAGGGTCTATGCAAAGTGTTATTAATTCCTTGATTAGGGAACAGCTTGCCTGGAGCACAGGTAGAGAACAAGGGTTGCTACGTGCTCGCTAGCTGACACTTGCCTCGGCGATGCGTTTAAATGCGTTTTATTGCAAGATATACGCGCTAGAAACAAGTTTTAAGTATCCCCGCTTGGATACGCACCATTGTTTTAACGATCTCTCCGCGAGGGTGGTCGTAAAAGTACTTAATCATCCACGGACATGGTATTTCGTTGGTCTCGAATATTTATTGTTCATCGAAGCGACGTATTTATTTTTCTACTTTAATCTGAAAGCACGCTATAAACGTTGCGAAGGTATTTATAAAAAAGCTCCCGAGAATGTGCACAATGCATAATTTTATACGGCCACGTGCACGCCGAGAGATTATCGAGTTCTTTAACTCCCCGATACACGTATTTTCCACGAGTACGGGACACACGGGATGAAAACCTGGATCCTTTTCTCCCGCGATAAATCGCGTCGATACGTAATGAAACGCTCGCACGACGGATCGATGGACGAGATGCACGCGTTAAAAAGCGTACCACGGGCTGTTTGCGTGCAGCCACGTCTCGCTACTTCGTACGCCCCCGGTCATCGGGCAAATTATTACGCGGCGCGCTATAAATTGTTAAGTTACGCGTGTATAAATATGCATGGTATGCGCATCGAGACATGCGCGATGCTCGTGCAACTCGTTGCACGAGAGTTCACTATCTCTCACTCAATTTGAGCCTCATCCGCCGTAAGCGGATCGACCAGGCTGGCCTTTTAACGTCGGATAGTCTCGCCTCTCCTGGCTCTAGAGCATAGACGCCTATAACAAACATTATCCGCCATAATGCCCCCGTGTAAACATACCTACCAACGTGCATCGTCCTTCTCTCCTCCTTCCGTCTTTTTCCCACACGTCTCCCTCTGTCCGCGGTCCGTCCACTGGATAAAAACTTGCAAGTTTATTTAGCCGTTTAGCGTCTAGAGGCAAGTTAAGTTTTTCGGATAAGTTTCCGTCCCGATTTCACCCTCGTACCCTACGCTCCTCTTATTAATTTCCCATCCATCGCCTCTTGGACACATTACTCCAAGGGAATCGGAAATTTGCGGTAATCGCGAGCTCGCAAATTTCTCGCAAATCGAGCCGCAACGACGCGCCATTTTCCACGACAGATAGCGGGGACGTCTCGTGGAAAATTTGCGAAAATACAGGAAAGGGGGTTTTGCATAAGAGAGATAGTAGCTCGTGGGTGGGTCGGAGACCGAGATTGGTCAGTTCGTATTCGCAGGTTTTTCGAGACCACGGTAGCGCGTTCCCTTGGTGCTGAAAAGGGCCCCCATGGAAGGCCATTCATACGAATACCCCCACCCTTGACAGGCCCACACCGAAATCCCCACCCCCGTTTTTGGAAAGGGACCGAGGTAGGGCCTGGAAAACTATTTAGGGATGTTACGGTGGGGGTAGGTCACAGTTTGACCGAATCCTTCCACGAGGTACGAGGTACTCGTGTCTGCCACACACGGATCGCTCGTTCTAACGCGTTTCACGGAGTCGTAGGGACAAGAGCTAGTCGATCAGTGTCTAGGATAGATCCTACCCGGTGCAATCTGTTTCGTACTATCAGCGACACGAAGAATGTCAGTGACAGTTTGGATTCAGTGCTGTGATATACCAGTGATACCCGGACGATACTGATTTACCCCTTGGATTTACACGTGTGAATGTCGGAGTACACCAGGCCCGGAACGACTCGCAAATCGGTGAGTGATCGCAATCACAGTGATCGGAGCGCGATGCCAAATAGCACGCGCTTGAGACAACGTAGGACGACGCTTGGTACGTCATAAAGTATCTTTATGGTCGAGAGGGAAACTCGGAGGGGGCAATAACGCGTGTCCGCCCTTAGAAAACCGTGGTTCTTGACAATACAGGCGGTTCCTTTCGCGTGGGCGGCCATTTTCCGGGCTCGAAAAGAATGCTAATTTCCTCATTGTGTCGTCGAGAAGCATCACGATCGGTGTCTCACGTTCGCGCACCTTGCTCTGCACCCTAAAAGTCAGCGTACACGGGAACAAAGTCGTGGTCCTAGCGTTCGAAAAATTACCATAAAAATTGTCCGGTTGGTCGCGAAGCGGAAACATCCGCGAGACGTAGACTAGCGTAACATGGTCGGATTGTGTGGTTGCAGGTGGAGGAATACGAAGGTTACGGTTGCGCACGAAACGGCAACGTGTCGGTGTCAGAGGTGTCAACGACGAAGGTGTCGGAGAGCAGCGCGAAGCTATCTTCGCAGGCGAGCCAAGGCAATCATCGGGAAGAGAACAGCTGGTGGGTGGCGGAGGAGGGCGGAGGTCAAGAGATAAGGGAGCGTGATAAGGGCGCAGCGGTGGCGGGTGATCTGGCTTGCCTGGCGGGCTACATGACGGGGTACTTGAAGGCGGCGGGCGCCTCTTGCGCCCCGACCGGTAGTCCTCAGTACCATCCCCACAGTCATCCAGCCATGGGGGTTGGTACTCATCCACATCCGCACTCGCACCCGCACCCGGGTGCACCTCATCCTGGACTGCCTTCGCCCTTCGCGCTCGCCACTCACGGTCATCCGCATCCTCATCCGCTCGAGCATGGACTCGCTGCCTTTCCGCAAGGTAAGTCTAATCGTTTCTAATCGTTTTTATTCCCTTCTATGCTCCCTTCGCTCGCCGTCGATAGTTGCCGCGTTCGAATCGAGAGCCACGTTCGCGCCATTATTTCCGACGGGTATGTAAATCGTGCCAACGGTTCAATGGTTGCGATGGGTAACGCGAGTGAAAGATATTGACGTTGTCGAGCAGGTGAAAGTGTTGTGGTAGAATCGTGAGGTGGCGGTAGCTGCTCGCTCGAGCACTTTTCGCGAGAGCTTGATAAAGGTGTCTCGTTAAAATTTAATTTTCTTTTTTTCTTTTTAATCGTAATTTCGTTATTTCTGTTTATTATTTTTGTCGCGGGTAGAGATTGGTAGATATCGGTAGCATTTGGACTGCGTTTATAGGATTTTAGTACAGCAAGGAACGAGAAAGTTTAGAGTGGTTTTTCAGCTAGCATCGTTTCGCGAAAATTTGAAACGTGGCACGAGGAGAGTTATATATCTTTTCGAAACTGTTTTACCTTGGCGCTTTTGCAAGAACGAAAAAGTACAATCGATTGCGAATGAAAGATCGGCGCGATTAAACGGGTATTCGATGGATTTATTTGGTAGCTGCAAACATTTCGTACCGCTTATCCGAGTTTTACGCTCCCGATCTCATTGTTCGATGGGTGATACACGTTTCCTGCATTTCGCGAATCATGCGGTCTGTTATCTCCTAGTAAAAGTATTTGGTCTGTGCGCCATGCTAGCCATTATTGATTGTCATGCAAATCGATGCATCGACTGAAGCCATAAAAAGTCGAAGCAAACTCGGGGCTTCTTAACTATAGTCAACGTGTATCATTCTGCGGCAGACGCTCCAGCGCATTTCTTCTTGCCGTCACCTTTAAGGTGTCGGTCGCGGACTTTTCGCTCGAAAATTTTCCAAACGTAGCTCGCCTGATAACATCCTCTCAAATTTGACGAAACACGATAGAAATACGATGGATTTCGATGCACGAGGCACTTCTAATTTCCTAATAAATTTTCCTCTAATAAATTTCGAAACCACGTTAAACGAAATATTTCAACGCCGGCAGGTTTCGATATAGACTTGCAATTTCCTGGGTCGAACATTTCTAAGTAATTAGGCCCCGTTTTCCCCTAATAAAATTGGCAAGCACCTTAAACGAAATACAAGCTGGACAATTTCAGGGCGTAATCCCGTTTCCTACGAATAATATATCGCACGACGATGCGTTAACAGTTCCGTAAATACGAATGTCTGCATGGAAACGGAGCATGAGATCCTGCCACATATTCGTAAGGTCATCGAAAGTTCTTTCCTTCATCTCGGAACATACTCCGTACGTACCACTCGCGTCTTCTTCACGGTGGTTTAAAAAGGGGCCAGAGTTACGAAAGAGAAAGAGAAATGCGGAGACAAGGAAAGAGAGAGAGAGAGAGAGAGAGAGTCGGGAGAGAGTAGAGTGATTCGAATCGCGGCAAGAGGGTAGGAGGAAGGGGCTGGAATGCCCCAGCGAAGAAGAGTAGAGAGAACCATGAGAGTAAGCCGCTTATCAGGGTGGCAGCAGGCAGTATAGGTCCAACCAACGCAGATAGGTGGGTTTCCATGGAAACACGGATCTGTCCGTTAGGTCCCTACGTACCCGCGTCCAGCCGCCTATCCGTTGTAGGCGTATCCGCTACACGAAAAGCCGTGGAACGAGAGAGGAACGAACCGACTGTCCCTTTGCCTATGTTCGCGCGAAAGAGGCGAGAGGAAGAGGGCAGACTGGAAACAAGGCTCTCTGCGGGAAACGCGCGAATCGGTAATGGGCGCCGAGCAGATTCCCTTTTCATCGTTCGTTTATCGAGCAAGCGTTATGGTCCCGACCGCGATCCGACCTCGGTTCCTCGTGTCACTCGTTCCGGATCATCCCGAGGGTATGGTCGCGATTGTTTCCTAAGAATTCCATCGACAGTGTACGCAGCGGAACGACTCGCTCTCTTCGTTTTTCTCCTCTTCTCCACCGCGGAATACGCAATGCGCGACCAGGTCTCTCGGAAGAG
>NW_016908877.1:775615-787186 GCF_001483705.2 Eufriesea mexicana | reverse complement strand
CATTGTTCTCCTCTTCTTCCCCGCGGATTACGCAATGCGCGGCCAGGTCTCTCGTATGAGCAGAAGCGAAAAATTAAAATGGAAATGAATTTTGAACGGCCGTCCGCGGCCTTGAGGAGCTGCGGCGGGAACGGCTGGAGAACGTCGAGGTTAGAGCGGTGACGCGCGAAACGACGCGTTGGTCGCGTGCGAGGGAAGAGATAGTACGTGTCGAGTGATGGCCGCGTGTTGGACGAATGTTTGGACGCGTGGTACGACGGTATTTATTTTATTATGCAATCGGTCGTGGGGTCAGGACCGGGCGAGGGAAAAGGTGGTAGCTCTGGGCGGTTCGAGGGGTGCGAAAAAGTAGAGGGGTGGCGAAACGTTGTCGTTAACGCGCCGAGGTTTCTCCCCGATGTTCAGGGACGCTGCGAGAGCCACCGGGTACGTGGGAATCGCGTCACATGCCTCTCCCTTTTCTCATTCGACGACTGCTATTTGTTGTCGCAGAGAAATTGCCCGTCCACTTAACTTCCTCCGCCTCCCGGCGGGATCGCGCCGCGTAAACAGACATCCACGCCTCTGATTTTTACTCCGTACACCCGAGCACGATCGAGCGGAAATCGGTGACGAGGGTCTGTATACCGGGAAATATCGCGGACGGTGTCTTTGGACGCGTTGCCCCAACGATCTGCAGCTTCGACGCGAAAGAGACTCGGCCTCGGAAATTTATAGACGGGTAATGATTTAATCCCTGATCCGCGAGGCTGTCGATTCGATAGAATTGCAATCGCTCAATTAGGCGTGAGGTTATGGCTGGCACGTGGCGGCAGCACGTGCATCTATCGTCGTTACGGGGCGAAGTAGCCGCAGAGTAGCGAGCTAAACAAGCACGCGCGAAAGCACCGGGGAGGAATCTTGGAGCGCGGACTCGCAGCGATCGGCGCGTGTCGCGAGTAAATCGAGTAGGCGGATGGTATCGATAGAGGGCTGCGAATACGGATCCGGCCCTAATTGCAGGATAAACACTCGAGTTTGAGTGAAATATCACGTACGATATCGATACTCGAGCCTCCACCCTGTTCCCGCCGCTTCCATCTTTCGGGGTTGCTGCCGCGCCGAATTATCGCCGATTTTCCATCTCTGCCGACGCAGAAGCGAGGAATATTTTCACGCTTCCGCGTGGCTTGGACGCGTGGATAGCGAGGCTGCGAGAGGCGCGACGTAGATGGAAGGGAAGAGGAAGCGAATGAAAAAAGCATAGGTTGGAAGACGGTAACACGAAGCTTATCCGATTATTCGCTTGTCCCGGATATGTGTTGGTATTTCGTTACTTACTTATGCTCCTCTCTGCTAGATTACCGCGTAAGAACCACCGGCTCCGAAGGCCACGCGCGTTCTTTTTCGTTGGTCGGGTAAAAAGGCTGGCAAACGCAGATGCACGGTCTTCGATAACGCCGGCGGTTCTCCGGTAACAGACCTTTGTCTCGAACGCGTTTCCGTTTTCAGGCGGAATATCGCGATTCCGTAAACACGGGAGGTAAATCGGGTGCGATGCGGTTATCTGCTTTACGCAGCGATTTCGCCTAGGTCATACTCGAAACGCAAAGTCGGCCAAATGTTTTCGTAACTGATGGCCTTTTAGAATTCCGTCTCCCATCGACAGCGGCACGTGCTATCATCCCACGGTCCCCTGAATAATCCATTCCTCCGCCTACGTTCCGCGCCGTCTAGCCGCCTGTTCGTATTTTAGCTTTTAATTAATTTTCGATTCCCTTCCTCGAACGTATTCCTTCGATATTCGCCCGGTCCATCTCTCTTTGTTGCCGACTTCGAATTTTGCTACCGTCGCATCTCGTATTCTATGAATACCGAAGTAACCGGCTTGCTCGCGGGACAAGTCCGCCGCCGCTCTGCGGCCCTCCTTCGATTCCTCGGTATTTACGCGAAACGAGTAATTTATGATTCGATCTTCAGCGACCTGGCCGTTTTGATGTATAGCCGGACTTACCGGTAGCCGGTTAATTCGCCGAATAATTACAAGCGAGATTTCGTATTCGATCGGGCAGATCGGCCGACGTAATTGATATTAATTTGCATTTTCTAATTCGACGGTAGAAGTGTTTCGCGTTATCTCGGTTATTTATTATTCAATCGCGCACACGAACACGCCGCGACAAACCTCTGGGGAAGTTCGACGTTAAGCTTAATCGCGCTCCCTAGACGCCATATTTCATCGCGAGCATAGTTTTAGATGCTATCGCGGATAAGCGAGCGCCGCTCGTGTAATTCATACGGTCGTCCCGCAAGAACTCAATACCGTATTCGAGTACGGGGAAGATAATTAATTAAATTCGCACGTCGCGATTAATTAGTCCCTTTCGTTACTCGGTCTAATCTCTTGCTAGACGCGACACCCGACGATCGCGCTGCTCGCTCGGCCATCGCGCGCGTGCGCCATCGATCCCGAATTCGCGAATTCGCCGAGGACACTCTCGGCCGGGCGAGAGAAATTACCGTGAAATTTCGTTACCAGTCCATTGACTTCCACGGATTCCGATCCATTTGAAAGCTCGAAACACGAAACCCCGTTGGGGACGGAAGAATCCAATAAACAGAAAACGAATTTGCTATTAGGGTCGCGTCTGATCTCGTTGTGGGCCAATGAGCCAAAGCAACCCTTATATCAACCCCCGGGTTTCCGTCTCGCGCTGACGATAATAAATCGAATCATACTTCAGGACGCAGCGGGTGTTTGCCGTTCCATTAGGGTTGCTTAGCTGGCCGCTTTTCGGTAAACCGGCGTATCCGAATTTATCTCTCGGCGGAAAACTTTCCACGGCTCGCGAGTTCCGCTGGGACTCACGTGTCTAGGTGTGTGTGGCCGATGAAAGGCGTAGATCGGGCGCAATGGCGGATTTCCAAGCTCGAGTTTCGAATCTGTTCTCGCGTAGAATTCAAGCAAACGAAGGGCTTTTCCTCGCGCCCACTTCTCCGCGCGTGGAAGCAGGCGGAAGACCATAATCGGAATTCCATTGTCTCGTTGCTGGATAAGGGCCTGGCTTTCTCAGGGGCCGATGTATAGTCGGCAAAGGCCGTCGTTAACGGTAGCGCTAACGCCCACTCGACAATCAAGCATCCTCTCGCTGGATCCGTTCTTCTCTTTCCCCAGAAGCCTCATCCCTTCGGACCAACCTCCGTTGCTTCGATCCGCCGCGGAGCGAACGGAACAGAAGATACGGATCATAGATTCAACGATCGCGGGCGTGTCGTGGCCATCGTTGCGACGGTAGCCAACCGGCATGGAATTTTACATTGTGCCCGGCGCAATCTTTCTCGACGATCTACCTGGCTACCACGCTGATAGCCCACTCGACCAGTTCGTTAGCCAACCATCACGCGTATGCATCATCGTCGGCGTCATCGTCGTCATCCTTTGCTCCTGCGCGTGCTTACGTATCGTTCTTAGCTCCAGGGAACAGTTGCAGGGTCAGCGCGAGAGATACGACCGATACGACCGTGTCATCCCGATGCATCTCACGGACCACTCCTCTGCCCCCCCTCTCTCTCTCTTTCTCTCTCTTTTACTCTTTTCCTCTCCTCTTTTCGCGCTTCCGTTTTCTCGCGTCGTCTCGCTCGACAACCCGAGCAACCTGGATTCCGTCCATCAGACGAGCTAAATTACGCGTGGTCTCTTTAATTATTCGCCTTCGACGCTGTCGCGTGGTGCAGCGTAGAGGAACACGAGCCGAAGCTGGAGAGATGCAAACGACGCGTACGATATCGTCTTCGCGTTTGCTTTCTCCTCTCGTCGTAAACCACTCTTCCAACTCGCTCTCGCGGTAGGAGCTGCTGCTTTTTAATTCCTCCCCCTCCCGCCCCTTCTTCCTCGTCTTTCTTCGCCTCTCCGTTCGCGTTCTTCTCTTTGCCCGCTAAACCTACACTCGTCGGTGCTTTCTCTTTTTACGCGTTGTCGCGAGTGCGTTCGCGGACGCGGTTCTGCCTCGACGCGATCGACTTTACACGCTGGAACAATTACTATACCGGGGGGGAGAAAAGTGGCAGCTCGTGATCGGATAATTAGCCCGGCGACCACGAGCCGAGGAGTAACGACATGGATCGCGAGACAGGAATATCGCGTTATAATTCGTGGGAGCAGTTCACAAAGTCGGATCTTAAAGTACTCGATTCGATGGATCGCGGAACACGCGGCGATCCTTCGGATCTGGGTATCTGCCATTCCTTCCCCGAGTTTACGATCCAACTTCCAACCGGGAGACACTGGCCAGGCTCAGTTTTCCAGCCTCTTCTTTTTATTGGCCGGAACGTTGTACGTTGGCGTGTTGGATACCATCGTTTCCAGAGGCAGCTGGGAACGAACCGCGACTTTGGTCCTCTGGATGGTCGTGTATTCCGGGGTGTACCCCTGCCCTCCTCGGTCCCCGTTCCGCCGTCCTGACTTGTCCCCCGTCCTCCTCCCTCCGCCGCCCCTGTGACCCCCTCATAAGCGGATTACGTGGGTCCCGGAACGAGCCAAGCGAGGCTCGATGGCACGAGGAAGGTAGAGGAGGGTGGGTCGTAGCGGGGGAACTGTTCAAAATTACGCTATCGCGACCTCGCAACGCTTACACCCCTCTGCGCCACCCCCTTTTCTGTCCTACGGTCTGCGGTACCCATGCCCTTACCCTTCTCTGGTCCAACGCCATCCACTCGTCTTCGCCTTTTCCATCTTTCGCGTATATTCGCGCGTATCCACGCGTATTCACGCGTTCCTCGCGGTCGCGACTTCTCTCCGCTATCCCGACGAATATATTCGTCGCGCCACGCGCGATTCGCACGATCGTCTAATTCCGGTTCCGCTTCCTTGTGTGTTTCAGGAATGAATCAGCGCAAACAACGTCGGGAAAGAACAACCTTTACCAGAGCTCAGCTGGACGTGCTAGAGGGACTTTTCACGAAAACGCGGTACCCGGATATCTTTATGCGAGAAGAGGTCGCTCTGAAAATTAACCTGCCCGAGTCACGAGTTCAGGTAAATTCCCTTCTCCTTTTGCCGCTTTTTCTCGCGCAGCCGATGCGCTCGCGGAGGAATCGATCGCGTGGTAGCCCGGCAACTTGCTCGCGTATAGGTCACCGTACGTAACGAGCCACGAGAAACAGGAACGATCTCTGACGAACGGTGGTAACGAGTCGGAGAGAAAGAGGGTACGCGAGTGTTTCGTGCTTCGGCAAGCATGGACGAGATTTAAGGTATTTACACAACGCGGTGTCGCGCCCTACGCCCCTCCGGTTTCGCCATTGTCCCGGGCCGTGGCTGTACATTGATAGATGTGCCGACGAGCTCGTTGACGCTTTTATTGCGGTCCTCGTAACATCTTTATTTCGTGGCGGGATGTCCCGAAGTCACGGCATCGTGACGGGAATTTAGAGCTCGCGAATCCCCCCG
Organism: Eufriesea mexicana; assembly: GCF_001483705.2. Taxonomy (NCBI): domain Eukaryota; kingdom Metazoa; phylum Arthropoda; class Insecta; order Hymenoptera; family Apidae; genus Eufriesea; species Eufriesea mexicana. The sequence goes on along the minus strand of NW_016908877.1, from coordinate 781,758 downwards.
ACGAGCCTCCATTTTCTCCCTCCTGCGATCGCGATACGCCATTAACGGCGCTCCGCGTTGTCTCCTCTTCTTCTTCTTCTTCTTCTTCATCTTCTTCTTCTTCTTCTTCTTCTTCTTCTTCTCCGACCCGCTCGACGGAAACTCGCGTCGCGGAATCCGACGACTACGACGACGCTCGGCAGGGTAGCGTTGTCTCCTCTTCTTCTTCTTCTTCTTCTTCATCTTCTTCTTCTTCTTCTTCTTCTTCTTCTTCTTCTTCTCCGACCCGCTCGACGGAAACTCGCGTCGTGGAATCCGACGACCACGACGACGCTCGGCAGGGTAGCAAGATGTAGGACAAAGCGAGGAAATTCGGTCCAGCGGAGTTTCCACGCGAAGTTAAGCCTCCGGTGAATGAAGGCGCAACTGCAAAAGGGTGTAACACACGCACGTCGTACGGGAGCACACGTGTGCTGGATGTACATTGTAGAGGCGTACCCACGTGAACGAATAATATCGAAGGGGGAAGGGGGAGAGGTGGATAAGGGAGGGAGAGAGGTCGAGGGGTGTGTGGATCTAAAAGTTTCCGGGGGAGAAGGAGAGGAGAGAGGCACGACACGGGGTAGAGGTGTGTATAGGTGGAGGAACACAGAAGCACGATGTATGGAACACAACGTATAGTTGATTTGTTCCTGGATTATAGCCCTTCGTTCTATCTCGCTCGCGAGTTTCTATACGCTCTTCTCTGCGAGAGAACGACACAGCTGCGCGCGATGTTTGCTACGTTTCAATGCGCCAGATCGTTCGTCCATCATTTACGATCGAGGAACGCGTCGAAACGTTATTTTCTCGATGAAAAAGAGAAAAGCCTATGGCTGCAGGAGCGGTAGCATCCGACAGGGAAAACGATAAACTTCTCCTCGCCAACGGGTTTACCTTGCGCAAATTTATTCGTATTAAATTCTACTCGCCGGTAATCTACGTTATCGCGAAAAATATCTGTATCCGAATGTCGGGACGACTCGCGCGACGAATTAAAAATTACTCGGCAAATCGTCATCGAGCGACGTGTCTGCGAGACGCGTGGCGTCCTGGTCGTATCCCTGGTCACATGGCGTGCACACCGGGACACGGCCGCGGGGCGACGTCGAATTGATAATACAAATAAGAAAATATATCTGTCATAACGAAACGTGAACGCAGCTGCTCCGCGGCCAATGGTTCGGTGTTTCCGCGTTGGACGTTAACCAGATGCCGATGCAATTTACACCTAGCCGTCGATACACAGAGTGGAACTGGCTGTGGTTCGCCCCGAGGGCTTCCGGATGGCACCACAGCCCGTTCCGTTGGTTTTTGGGGTAGCTGCGTGCTCGGGTTGCGTGTTGTTCCCGAGGGGGGAGAGGGGGGGGGGGGGGGGTGACGTTGTGCAAACAGCGAGCGGTAATGGGCGTTTTCTCTCTCTGGTTCTTCTATCTCTTCCTTTCTCTCCCGGTTCATACGCAATATCCGCGTTTCACGCGCCTCGGATCTTCGCACCCCATTTGCGGGGGTCGTGTTTGCCGAACGAGGATTCGCCCGTCGCTCCTGGACCGATACGAGGATCGAAACGAGCCTCGGGTTATCCCTCGCGTGTCTCGTCCTTGGTTCCAATCTCTGATTTTTTAACGCGTCGTTCGCTCTCAACTTTTCAACCCCCGCGCGCTTTCCACGAGGTCGGGAGGTCCGTCCCCTGCCCACCCTTTCAACTCGACCATCTAACGCGCGAAATTCATGGCGACCGAAAATCCCGTATCCGCTTCGGCGGTTCGCGTTCCTCGCAACAACTGTTACAATGCCGTCGATAATAACAACAATGACGGCGGGTCTTGCTTTTAAAGGCACGGGCATAGATTCATAGGATCGCACCCCTGGCCACATTGTGCGCCGGGATTACAGAGGGTGCGTGAGGGGGAGTGAAAGGGGGCTGCGTGCGCGAACTTGCGGCCTACCGGGGGTTACTTTTTGTCCGTGCTCGGGACGCGGTTGTCTGCTGCACGGGAGAGCAGGGAAAAGGAGGACTCGTCGCTTCTAGGAAAGCTCTCCGTGCTTTTTCCATTTCCCTCCACGCGTCTTCCCGTGTGCGTGTTATTACATTCGCGTTAAGGATGCGGGTGGGTTTTTCAGGAATTATCGGACGCTCGGGGTAGCAGGACGAAGGGGCCTCGATTGGCGCATGCGTGTCGGGAAACACCGACGACGCGAATCTCCAGGGATACACACGTATACGCGTATCTTAAGATGCGAGCGTGTGCGTGGAAACTTGGCCCCGCGCACACACACGCGCTCGTAAAAGCCCCCGAACTACTACCCCTGCGTCGGTTCGTTCCTTGTTATTGTTACGATTTAATGAAATGTTACGGCCATCCGCCCGCGATTACTTTCCCATTGCACCGATTAACTCCCTATTGGTACGGTTCCATCCCTCGTGACAGCACACCTTTTCTTCCCGATGATCCCTCGGGCCAGGCTTTCCGCGAGAGACCTCGCTGTGCCACTGTTTCGCTTCGTCGGATAGCGAGGGGTGATTTTAACGAAACGTTCGTCTTGCTTCTCTCGCAGGTGTGGTTCAAGAACCGTCGAGCAAAGTGCAGGCAGCAACTGCAGCAGCAGCAGCAGCAGCAGCAGCAACAGCAGCAGCAGACCTCGCCGTCGAAAGGGTCGCCGAGGTCGAGTCAGAGCCAGAGTAACAGCAACAACGGGAACAAGATGTCCACCAGCTCTTCGGCGACGCCCAGCAGACGCTCCTCTCCGGTCTCCCCGCCGCGAGGCAAAGAGGCACCGGGCCCCAATTCGCCGCTGCTGTCAACCACGTCGACGTACCCGCGCCTCGGCGTGACGCCGACGGGCGGAAGCGGCGCGAACAGTGCCCTGACCACTCCGTCTCCGCCGTTGACCCCGGGTTCCAGCCAGTTACCACCGTCGTCTTATCCGCCTCCGATGAACCAGATTCATCACGGCGAGTATGGTTTCACTTGGAGTTCAGCGTCACCCGGCTCGGTGAACCCGAGCCAATGTTACGCCGGGCAGACCTACAACGCCTACCAGAATCCGTACACCAGCGGCGATTATTATCAGACCCAGATCTCGCATATGCACCACAGCCCGCAAGGAAATTATCATCATCCGCAATATCATCACAACATGACATTGACGTCCTCGATGTCGCACTTGACCAGTCATCATCTGAATCCGACCGGCACCAACGACATGGCCGCGTCTCCGTCGGACTCGGACGGTTACATACTGCCCGATCAGAAGTATCAGACGATGGTATAGCGGTCCAGCAGGTCCTCCGGAATCTTCCAGCGTGGCCAGGAGGCCGCAGCCGTGGCTGGGTCCTCAGCGAGTTACAACTGGCGCCTAAACTCCGCGGCCACTTGCTCCGAGATCAATGGTAACATCGATTCCGATGACGACTGATAAGGCACGCTGTTCGGAACAAGATTCGAACGTTGAAACTGTCCATCTCGTTTTTCTTTTTTCTCCCGCGAGTCCCGAGGCACCGGGACCTCGCGAGCAAGAGCCTCGAGAGGGTTCCGGTTCCGAGGTGAAGTAGCATATCGCGTAGCGTTGCATCGTATCGCACGTACTCTCGCGGAAAATCGCTAATCATCGCGAGAACGCGGATAATCGACGGCAATCGGTTATCTCTGTCGAACTTTGCCGCGTGATCGGGAACGAACGAACACGTCCGGGAAAACGTTCGCGATTCTAAATTGAAGCGGGAACCGCGAACGTCGACGAAGATGCGAAAGTAGACTTCGGGGCATCGTCGTTCGCGCGATTCCCGGTCCAAGTTTCGAGTCGCGAGACGGCCCGGAGATCGACTCGCTTCGTTCCGGGGGTCCAAGGGGCTAGGTAAATAATGACGAAGATGGAATCGACGCGCAAAAGTCGGACGTGTCTCGTCATCATTCACGGTACGTCCCTGGTGATCTTCTTGGCGATCGCGCGGAACGCGAGCGGCGCGTCGGGCGCCACCGATTTCCGGTCGTCGGGAAACGCGTAACCACGGAGATCTCTGGCAAGGATTTCCAATCGGGGATGAGACGTGTCTCCGCTCGACGCGCGTTCTCGCTTTCGTCGTTGGGGCGAAGTGGACGCTTCGAAGATTCCTAGGACTGACGCGCGAGTGCATTTCCGTTTTTTCCATCGCGGATTATTCGCTGGACCACGTTCACCTTTACTTTTTCCTCCTTTCGTTTTACAATTACTTCGCTACCTCTGAGAATCGTACTTCTTGACATTCGAGTTACCGGTTCACGGTTACAGGGATTGCGATCCGCCGAGAGGAAATGGAGGCAACGACGATTCGCGATCCGTCGTTGGACTTTCTGTTCTAGATGTCGCGCTGGTCGAGTATAGGGGGGATAATCGACGGAGAGAAAAGGGTGCAATCACGATCGCCGAAGATCGGGCGTCGTCGTTGGTCGCAGCGATGAGGGTTAGGTTAGGTCGCGAGTATCGTTCCTTTTTTCTCTTGCCGTTGTTCGCGCGGCGATCGGGAAATGTCCGCGTTTCCGGTTTTTCGGTGGTCGATATTTTATTTTCGTATAAAGTTAAGAGAGGCCGCGGTCGGTGACGGGTGGGGACGCGGCGAAAGGAAATGGAGGAAGCATATCGCTGACGGGACACTCGTAATAGTTTTGCGCATCGAACGAACCCCGCGAGCAATTATTTTATCGTGTCTTTGATGTTGTTTGCAGTTTTTTAACGCGAACGAGTACTCATCACTGCCGTCGTTATTCTTAGTATTATCGTTATCATCCTTATTCTTACGATTAACATTGTATTGATAATCATTCATATCAAGCACGGCCAGTAGCCGGAAGTTTGTGTAAATAGGAAAAGCAGAGTGTGCGCACGCGTGGGAGGGAACGATCCAGGAGCCGACGGGTTCTGCCGGCCTCAGATCCACACGATGCATAATCCCTGAAAGATTGCGTGGATGCGTTATCGCTGATTCATTCTTCGAGGCTCCTCGACTATTCTCCTTTTCATCGAAGGGCCGAGCTTTTTTCGCGTTACGCTCGACGTAATCCGGGCAAAGATCCGGGAAAGGAAGAAGAAGAAGAAGAAGAAGAAGTAGAAGTGGAAGGAGAGAAAAATGGAGAGGGAGAGGAAGAGAGAGAGAGAGAGAGAGAAAGAGAGAGAGAGAAAGTACGCGCAGCACTTTGAGAAAAAAAAAAATACAAAAAACAGTTTCACTATCGTAATGGTTTTCGAGCAGAGAATAAACAATGTAAAAGACGCATACTTAATCGTGAGTGTATATTTCGTGTATACAACCCCCTAATGTATATTATCTCGTGGATTTAGAGCATAAACGCAATTAAAGAATAAAACGGAAAAAAAATATCAGTAATATTAACGATAGCAGATGACAATGTAAACCGTAATGATTATTGTGCGCACATAGACCTAAGCTACTTTGTAATAATACGACGCAAAATGTACATAACTATCTAACTTGTAAGATACATGATTGTTCTATCATGTGAGAAGAGAATCTTCCTACGTCAAAAATAAATCATCGCATATTATTAATAAAGTATCTGTGGATTTATTTAACCAAGCACGCACGGGGGACAAACGGAGCAATTAATCTCGCTGCAATTGTAATTAACGCACGATTCGTGCACGCGCCGTTTGATCCGGCCTACGCCGTCTTATTTCTTTTCCGCGCGGCGGGTTTTCAGGTCGCGAGTCAGCCGTCTATTAATCACATTGATGTTCGCCAAGTTCTCGCTGCCACGGGCTGTAATTTTGCTAATGCACTTGAAATTAATTAACATTAAAACGGTCCGCCGTCCCATTATTCCAGCAGGCTGGTATATCGATCGTAAACCATTAAAGGCCATATTAATTACAGACCCGTGGTCACCGTAATCGCGACTGCAATTTGCGTACACGCGCCGCGCGTTCTTTCCGATGTTATCCTGTTTTCCACGAAATTAAAAAACATTTGCACGCCGACGTAAAGTAACCAATTTATCGCTCTACCCGGAAATAACTTTTCACGCCCCGAGATTACATCGGAACGGCCAATTTCCATCCGCGTTTATCCCTCATCCACTCTCGTCCAGCCTTCTTCGTACTACGCTCCTCCGCCCCTAACCCGTTCC
>NW_016908877.1:750815-775452 GCF_001483705.2 Eufriesea mexicana | reverse complement strand
CGTTCCTCGTCGTCCGGAAACACGCACCTTTTACAAACCGTAAACGACGACTGTCCGAGAGACGGAGTTTTCAAGATGATCGGTCATCAGACGATGATTCGGTCGATAAGGCTGGATCGATCGCCGAAATTCCTCACGGAGCCTTTTATCATCCCCCGGTACACCCTTTGATACGATCGCGCAAAGTGCCGTGGCCCCGAGGACGAAGGGCGACGGGCTAGATCGGCAATGCGATCGAGAGAGTCGCACGGGCAGTGTTCTGAGACGGTCCATTAAGGGATCGCAGGTGTACGAGGATGCGTATGGGTGGTGTACGGTCGCCCATACGTGCATGTTGGTCGTTAATAGAGAGAAGGGTGGCGGAAGCGGCGTATCTCTAAGTGGACTAAACTCGGGGGACAAAGAACCCCAAGCAGCCAAAGGCAGCACCAGGCCAGCCTGTGCCTGGCTAATTGGACAGATCGGGTACCTGTCTACCTTTTGACGGCGTAATCCGGCATCCTTTCTAACTCGTCAAATTAACGGGCTATAACAAATCGGCCGGTGTACCTAAGTACTCGCCGAGTCCTTTGATGACCCTTTCGCATAGTCGCGGCGCAAATCCTTCGCGACTTCCTCTTTAAAAGAGGATTCATAGGCCGTGCACGCGGCCAAATTACTCGTACACCCGATTCCAACCTGTCGCGGGTTTAGTCTCTTTCTACTTACTCGAATAGCAGTCGCGTGTTTGCTGCTCGGGAACCCTAACCGCGAGCAACATGGCGATAAGGATAAGTTCCTTGGTCCTCCACGAACGATTAGACGGTGTTGGAATAGAAACGTTGACGAATTTCGCGTAAACGAATACGAGTTTTCGAAAGGGATTACGGCATCGACCTAGAAGATGAAGATCGGACGCGCTCCCTTGTTAAAATGGGTCTGTCACATGGTGGCCGATTGCACTTTACTCCGTTGGATACGATATTCACACGCCCCGCTCGTTTCTCGCGAAAAACTCCGCGGTCCGTTCCTCGAGCTGCCCTTTCAAAGGTGGGCCTCCTTCGTCAATCATCCGCGCAGATTCTTCGTTTCGAGACTCCGGTTATCACTGCAACGTGCTCGTCACTCGTGTCGCCTTATCGGTAACCGGAGCTAGCTCGATACTCTCGGGTATTTGTAAAATAAAGCCTATAACCTCTATCGCGACGAGTTTCACTTTGCCCGCGCTTCAATTTTTACCTTACCAGCTGCTTCCAACTCGACGAAGGTGGTTCGCGGTCCGTTTTTCCAGAATTTAATCGAGTGGTCAGGTTCGCGGCTCGCGGCAGGAGGGATATGAGACGAGGGACGAGTAGTGGTGGCGCGAATAGCGAGAAAGAAAGATCGGAGGATTCTTCTGGATGGGTTGGCTGGATTCTCCTGCAGAGATATCCTGGCGACATTTTAGACGGGTTTGCCAGTGTCGACCGTTCACTTTCAGCGTGGCGAAGACAATGGCCTTGAACTTGGCCGAGTGCTGCGGCGAAGAGTTAAAATCGGCTTGCGTTTAGCCGGATCCCATTATAACAACTCGGAGCCGGCCGTAAGCTTCATGGCTTGGTTCCGCTCACTGTGTCACCGGGCTAAGCCCCGACTTACCTACCTATCCTTGCAAACCGCTCTCTTACCCCTTTTCCTACAGCCTCCCTGTCTATGCCAATTTAATACTCGCATTATACCCTATTGCCACACCTACCGAAACTTGCTCGGAGATCGAGCCGTTACACGGAAGCCACTCGCCATCGAGCACCACGCGTTCCGTGAATTTTCCTTCCTGCGGAACGACCGTGTCTCCTCGGGACACGTTGCAACAGATTTACGCCGAACGATTATCGACCACCTCTTTGTTTTTCAGGAATTTTTACAGTCCACGGACTTTCCATCGATCACGATAGTTGTTTCGATTTCGTCGGGAACGATAAACGATTTCGCAGGCAAGTCGATCCGCGATGACGCGGGAGAAGAAATATGAACGGGCACGTGCCCGACGCCGTTTGACCCGTATTTCTTTTCGCCCGACGCGATCGCAGGTGAGAATGTGTATCACCGGCATTTGCGTCCGAGTGTTTACGCGCATTACATTTTTCACCTGCGCCCGGCACCTCCATCGACGGGGGTTGACACGCGAGTAAATCGTACATTATGTACGGCGCCGGCGAAAAGTTGCGCGCCGAATGTCCCGGCAACTCCATTTACAGCTGCTTTCCCATATTTCACCCGGTCGCGAGCAGCGCGGATGGCCCCGGTGACGGCGCACCGTGTAAATAATGCACCGGTGAGAATCGGTTTAATAATTTCGCGCGAATTTATTCATTAATTCAACGACGCCTCGCCGCGACAAGTATCCCATCGCTTCGAAATCCCGGCACGTATATTCCGCGGGGCACACCGCCGATCGCGATCTCAGACAGCTCGTGCTACCGCTGTCCCCCTTCGTTACGCTATTTTCCTTTTTCTCGGGAAAAGGTAAAAATTAATCGACGACGGGGAGGACGGGGAAAAGGGATGGAGGTTTGGCGCAATCTCGAAGGTCGTAAAGTCCGAGGGGGAATTCTTTCCCGATTGGCAATATTCTAACGAGAGACAGAGTCGTCCGGGGGTGACAGGGACGCGCAGGGCTAACGAAATTTCCGATAGAAATTCGCTTGCGTCATACTTTAATCGATGCAGCTGTTTTCTTAATTAGCGCCGTTGCTGACGCCGGTCGTCACATCCTGTCAACGATCGCTTCTGCGCCAGCTCTCCGCGCCGCGTTCCTCCAGCGGCGAGCAAGTCTTCTCGAGAGATTACAGGTCTTCCGGTAGAATTCCTTCGAATGCCCGCACTTTCTACCGGCGAGGATCGAACTCGACGGCAGGATCGATCCTCGCGGACGGAGAAAGTCGAATCGGCCGATCGCGTGCGAAGTCGAGCGCGAAGATTTCGCAGCGGAAGCCGCGGCTCGCTCGACCCAATTACGCTCGCTGGTCAGGCCGAGGGATCAGAGGCTCCGGCAGGAAGTCAAGGGGCGCGAATGCATTGTTAAGCTCCCTCTGTCCAAACATTCGGCTTGCTCCCGAGTAACCAGCGCACCTATCCCTTCCCTCGTTTCCTCCATTCTTCCACCGGCTCTCTTCCTCTCGCGCCGTCGTCGCGCCACCCTCGGCCTTTCCGTAGCTCGCGCGAGAAGCATCCGCAGGTAATCCTAAAAAATGGACCGTCGGTTTCCGCCGTTATGGGGTCCATCCAGCACACGTGGAGATTCCTTCGAGGCTCTTTCGCACGGCCCAGCAGCCGGTCACGCGTGCCGAGCTTTACGAGTTCCCGCTGATTCTCTGCAGGAAAAACGCCACGGAAAATCGTGCGCCATGGAGTCCGAGGTTTCAGCGAGATTTTCGCGAGAGACCGGCATTCGATGGCGCGCCACGGGGGCACTCGATTCGACTCGAACGATGTATCGGCTGATAATTAATCGCGGGTCGTAAATCGCCCGGTCGACGATTTGAACGGTTAAACGGGGGGCAACTGGTCTGCTAGAACGATGGCGTTTCGACCGCGGAAATTATGCTCCCCGTTCGATATTTTCGCAGTTTTTCCAACGGCACAGTCGAGGGAACGGTACTTCACCCTCCGACGGCCGAACCTTTCCCATTTTAAAGAACCCGGGGGCAGTCCTCGGCAGCGTAAAGAGAACCGTGTATACGTATAAGTTGGTTGCACGGAAAACGCAGAAGAGCGTGGAGGAAAGGCGGAAAAAGAAGAATAGAAGAGAAAGAGAGAGAGAGAGAGAGAGAGCGCGCGCGAGAGGGAGGGTGAAGAGCGAGGGAGGCAAGACACGGAAAAGAGGAAAAGATCAAAGATGGAGGAGGAGAGAGAAAAGAGGATGGAGGAAGATAGAAGAGAACTCCTCTCGGCAAAGGATCTTCCGTGCACGAGAAGAGAGAGCCGGGAGAGGGTCCTATAAATAATTAGCGAGGAGTCGCTCTCCGCTCGGCGGGCGTAAGCCGCTTACAACCCCCGTTCACCCTGCTCCTCGCCGCGTGGCCTGCGTTCCCCTAGCCCCTTGCCCTTGCAGCATCTACCTTCCCTCGGTTCTTCACCACCCGATTGCTGCCCCTCGCGACCACCGCCACCACCCTCCTCCTCTTTCTCCGCCTCCTCTGTCTCCTCCACCTACTCCTTCTGCTGCTACTGGCGCTGTTGCTCTCTCTCCATTTCTCTCTCGGGTCCTCTCCACGCCGCACCGAGGAGATTCCGGCCAGCCTTCGTTCGCCCTTCAACGGCGCAACCCTCCGTCGAGGATACCCGTGTTTCCAGAGATACCAAGGGACAAAGCTACGCGCCTCTTCGAGACGTTGCTCCCGTTAAACTAGATCCTCCAACGCTCCGCGGGATCTCCAGAGGCGAAGCTTACGCGATCGCGACGCAACCTCGTCGATCCGGTTCCATCGATTCGTTAATCGATGCGCTAACGAGCGGCGGCACGCGCTCCTCCTCCATCGCGAGGATTGTTTCCGCGCGAATGCGCGATTAGGCGGAAGAGAGCGCGAATCCGCCTCAGCCGACTATGATTTCGAACGAGTTAAAGGCTTTGCGGCGTATAACGCGGCCGCTGAACGCTCGGCTAATCGTTCAGCCACTCTTGTTCCGTTGATCGATCAAGGAAAAAGGTGTCGCGCAAATCCGACTGTGCAACGTGTACAGGGAACAGCGTTACGGCAGGCAGCCGATAAAGGGCAAAAGTTTCCGCGTCTAAGCTTTCACGACCGATCGAGTCAGCCCGTTCTTCTCCAAGTTGGCGCGGAATTCCGCTTAATTACCCGCAACACCCGACGTTAAGGACGATCGCGGGAAACCTTTTAACGCGAAGTTAAAAGTCGAGAAATCTGCTCCGGCGCGCAAACGAGCTTAATGCTCATGAACCCCGAACCACTGCCAAAACGGAACGTCTCCTTTTTATCGCGCGATTTTCCTACCTCCGGGATCCTTCGTCCCGATGGTCCGTTGAAATTTAAGCAGCCGTGCACCCCGCCGGGAGCATGGGGTTGCCGGACGTGTGCGCGATTCGCAGGAAAGGGAGACGTCAGGGATGGGTTGGTCGGTGCTACAACGGATCGGCTTAACATCCGAGGCGCCGATGTTGACTAACTGGGCTAACAACGTCGCGGCGTTTGCCACCGGAACGTTTGCCAGTCGGCACGTGGCACGGCCTCTCCGTGGCTGCCTAGTCGATTAGCCGAGCTTACGTTTATTCCCGCCTCGTTTGTTGCTCCTTTCGGCGTTTCGCCTCGCCAAGCCGCACCGCGCACTTCTTCCCTTCTATTTGCTTTAAATTAACCTCCCCCTCGTCTCCTTTCGCTCATCTCGGCACTGTCCACCGTTCTGCGTTCCTCCGACTGTCACGACGATCGAAGCGCGCCACGACCTTCCGCCAAGCGGTCAAGCCACGGGATGATGCGGATAGGGCGTCGCGACGCGTGCATACGAGAGCATGCCCTCGGCTTACGTGCATGCGGAACCTTACGCACAAAGTGAATCTCGGATTACCGGTCTCTGGGGCTCGTGGAAACCCTACACCACCGGTTGGTGGTAAAAACAGAGAAGTACCGACGTCTGGGGAGAAAAGGGATGACGAGGAGAGCAAGAGAGAGGGAGAGAGAAGGATCGCGGGTTTGATGGAAGTCTGGTGTACCCGCGGTTCGTGTTTCGACCGACGCACATCTCGTCGTTGCGCTCTATTAATGGGACCGTAATAGACTATTTGCGATCGCTAATAGTCCAAGCCCCGGTCCCTACCCTCCGCGTCGTTTTCCCTACGCTGCGCGCTAGTCCCACGGGAAATCTGGACGGTACCCTGTAAAATGGATCGCTGCTCTTCAACGTTCAATCAGCACCGCGCGATTTTTTCTGACCCTTTGCATCGTCCTTTCCAAGGCTTCGCTCCCGGTGGTCTAGCGTCGACACCATCTTTGCGCCTTCCGCGCTCGTCGCTTTGTAATACCGTGCGGGACACGTGGCGAGGATATCGGGTCGAAGACGAGTATCACGCGCGAGAGACGTGATAGACTCCGACGTAACCGGAACCAGCTGGTTCGTAGGTAGGATTCAAAGGTAAACATCGCGGTCGCGTTGTAACCTGCTCGCGAATTTCCGTCGATGTTTTTCTGTCTCAGTTGCGTATTATTCTTCGACGCGGGACCGACCTTGTCGTTGACTATGTTGACTACATAGCATCGGAACATAAACAGCGAGACGAGTTAACGTCGCGATATTTAATTCCCGCGTCGTTCGCGCAGCTAGCTCGAGGAAGTCACGTCGTATTTTCACGCGATCGGGCGTCTCCTTTCGTGCGAGGGTGTGCGACGGTGACACAGGGCGTCGTCTAAAAAGTCGACCACCGTACAGAAAGGAAGAGGAAGAAAGAAAGGTCAAGCGAGTCGGTCCCGCTTTGTCCGGGGAAAATCTTTCGCGTCCGGCGGAATGCCGGTTTCCGTGGACAATGGCAGCAGGAAGAAGCGGAGGACGAAGGAGACGGAATCGAGAAGCAGGTAGGCAACGACGAACGACCGGTGCAATCGTGTCTCTATGGACCGACACGGACAGAACCGATGAAAAACTCGTTAGTCCCGCTTTGGCTTCAAGGATAATAAATGTGGGAACGTGGATTGCTCCCTTGGAACACCCACTTCTGCCACCTTTATCCGACGCCTCTTCCTGCCTCCGGTATTACGCGATTTACGGTCTTCCCTCGTACCGGAACAAGGCGCGTTTAAAGCAGTCGGATCTTTCCTCCCTGCCCTGTTTTTTCGTCGTTTTTGCGCCAAAAACGGGTGGCACGAAAACGAAGCGTTACGATTGACACAGTATCGGCGGAGCTCGCGTAATCCGTGGAGCCGCGTGGAAAATATCGGTATTTTGACAGCGATCGGAGTTCGTGGTAGACCGATGACGGTGACGCGGGTGACTGTCGAGAATCAATTTCTTATTGACCGATCGGTATCTCGGTTCCCGCGAGTATTACGCGGCAGAATTACGTGAATGGCCGACGGGATCGAGGCCTCCGCAGGGGCCCTACTCGAAGATCAGCCATTGTTTGGAAGAGGTCGAACTGTGAACGAACGTCGATCAACGGGGTTGCTCGCGTAACTCGACTCGGTGAAGTTTCTCGATACGATCGATCCGATACCGTCCATCACCGGGCCCCTCGATCGCTCGTGACGTGGTTGCGCGATCGAACGCAACTTTCACGGCATTTTCCAAACCACCTGCGAGACCGGGCCGTGCGTCTCGTGACGTGTTGTGACCGTTCTACGACTCCCGTGGGGCCCGTTCGAGATGACCGGCAAAAGTGTCTCGCGGAAGAATAGAGCCGGTGCATCCAGCGCGGAATCCACTGGAAAGCGAGCGAGGATCCACCTGAACGTGACTTTTCCTTCGCAGCGATTCCATCTACGCTCGCGCGATCAATCACTATCAATGACGTCCGTTGTCGCCGTAGGTAGCGGGATTTGTTCGTTCACGAAACGTCGCGCGAGCATTCCATGGGCGCATAATGCGCGTAATAGACTCGGCCGTGTCGGTGCAGTCGATCGAATTTACATTACGATGGATGATTCGATGGATCGAACGGTAGTAGTCCGACGACGAAAGCAGTACCGACGAGATCCCCGATAAAAGATCTCGGGACGATAATCCACGCCGGGATTAACAGCGAGGATCCATCGGAGGAATCCAATTAACATCGAAACGTTGGACGACAAGTGTCTTCTCTGATCGATCGTAACGAGACCATCGGGAAAATACGAGAAGGCATCGGTCGCGAGTCGTCGTCTCCTCGTCGGTCGGACGAAAATTAGCCGGGCTCGGTGATTTTATCGCCAAGATCGGCGATAATACCCTGTAACCCCGAGACGTGTGTGACCCCGGCAGACTCGGTCGGCGAGCAGAGTAATTCGTTCACTTAGTAACTCGGTGACTTTCACCGGTGATTTACACGAAAGCCTCATAAGCGGCTTGCCTCAGTTTCAAATTCCACCCTCTCTCTCTCTCTCTCCCTCCCTGCCTCTATCCCTGGCTGTCTATCTTTCTCTGTTCTCTTCGTCAATGAGCTCTGTCTTGCGAGATGGCGAGACGGAAAGGGAGGGAACTACTATGAGAAGCTGCGGGACGCAAAGGAGGTGGTTGGAGCGAGGCAGAAAGAGCGAGAAAAGAGGGTGGAGGGGAAGGTCGGAGAACGTAGCAAAGGTTATTTGCACCGAGTTGTCTTTTTTCAGTGCTTTTTGTTCGAACCGTTTGTCGAACGGCTCAGCCGGCTGATCTTCGGGATGATGAGCATGAACTACATTCTATATAAAACCTGGGAGTACTTTAAGCCTCGTACGAATGCGCTTTCGCGGTGTGCCACGGGACGCCGAGCATCGATCGCTTAACGAGAGTCGCCCTTCGCTGATTGTGTATGTCCGAAGATTTCCGGCCCGATTGTCGCGCCTCGCAATCCGTTGTTATCCTTCTCCAACCCGTCCCAATTACTCTCTCTCTCTCTCTCTCTTTCTTCGAGGAATCGCGTTTTCCTGCTCGTGTTCGCTCCGCGACGAAGACGCACGGCGAGGGATTATCCTGGCGTTCGCGAAAAATTCTCTCGGAACATCTGCGTTTTTTAACGGAAACGAGACCAGCCACCAGGGTAATCCCCTGCTGTTGGCATTTGTTTTGTCGGCTGACGCGTATAATAATCTTCGCGTACTGCGTCACGCTAATTAAATCCGCGAGACGAGTGTGGAATACAACGGGAACGTTCGTCGCTGCTGTCGTCACGAAGCCGGCGTGGAAAAATATATACACGACGAAAATAACGGATTAAACGTTCGCGCGATGCTCTCTGTCTGTCTCTCTCTCTCTCTCACCCCCCCCCCCCCCGGATTGCCCGTTACGAGGGAAACTTTGATTTTTCCACGAAACGAAAGCAGAGCGTCCGCGCGTGGAATAACGTTCGGAGCACTTTAAGCTGTCGGCGCGATGCATCGATGTTTCATTACGCATAAAGGCGCATTGTCGAGGGGCGATACGGTAACGGGGAACACAACTGCTACTCGCGTTATCGACGATTAATTAATTACACGCACCGGTGCCTTTTTACCTCAATGCCGCGTAATGCTCGTATCGCGAAATCGACACGAATCCTCCGACTTCCCGATGCGATTAAAAACGTAATTGCTTCGTACCGGTCGCTCGGATTCCCTCTGGCCCCCATTTCGGCCGGTTTTCGGTCACGCGGCCCGGTTCGGACGACGGCTGTATGTATCCTCGTCGGATTCTTCGCGCGTAAGGCTTCCGTGAAATAACGCGGACTGGGTAAAGGTAGAAACCGTTTAAATGGGAATGAAAAGGGGCACGCGACGTGACGGGGGAAAGAGCGAGAGAAGGGTAATTTCTCCGCGATGGCGTGCGTGGCGCGAACAGGCGAATTCGCGAGGAGCGACGACATCGGTGGTTAGTTGGGTTTAAAGCTGCGAAAAAGAAGAATCTCCGGTGGTCCAGGCGCGCGCGTCACGTGTCGGCGAGTCGCGCGACGAGTCAATTGGTCAATGAGGAAAATTGGCTAAGAGTTCATGAATGGGCCGGCGTGAATAAAGTGGTTGCATGTTAGTATAGGTTTATGGAAGCAAGCCGGTTTTAGCTACGCTAATAGCATAGTAATGCTGGCTGATCTTTTCGAAATCCCGTAAGAGCATTAACCGCTCGCACGTGAGCAAGTTAAATTGCTATGTTGTGGGTATACGCCCAGCTATGTAGCTATCACCTGGCTACAGGGCGTAACGAAAGGAGGAGAGTATCGCAGCCGGGGATCGACGTTTCGAGAAAAAGATAACTGACGGGCGCGTTCGTCGAACGGGTTCCTTTTGCCTGTATAACGAGATTAACCGCGAACGTTTCGACGGATACGACGGGGGACGGTCGGCGAGGAGGATCGCGAACACGAAGCTCGACGAACGTTGTCGTTTCGCCACCGTGACCCGACCGTTTGTCGCCCCTCGGACAGGATTCCGCGAAACGCGTTCTCCCCTGCGTGGAAAAATTCAACTTGAACGGCGAACGCGTTTCATCCGTCGCCGCTTCCTTCCCTAGTCTCGTAATCCGTCGAATTTTCGCCAACACGGGATCGATCGGGGATCTCTCACCCGGTGTTCGGAAACGGAAATCACCGATGGAGAGAATAGCCCGAGCAGCGCAGCTGTGCCCGTCCATTTTCTCCCATTTCGGACCCGTTCGCGCGAGTTTTCCGCGAACGGACGAAGAAACTGGAAGAAACGGAGAGAAAGAAGGCGAGAGAGGAAGAGGAACTGGAAGCTCGGATATATTTTTAGAGACGGACTGTACGCGTAACGTCGTGGTGAGCAAGCGTTGCCATCGCGGCTGGTTAGGTTGGTTCGCGCGGGCGCCGGCGATTGGCTCCCCACCACCGCGCCCGGCTGTCGATGCCACGGCCCAGGCCACGCCGACTTTCCACGAGCAGACGCGGTTCGGCATCGCGAGCCGCTCCGTCTCTCTCCCGCTACGCCAGACCGTAGCTTCGTCTCTTCCTCCGCTGCCCTTACTCCTTTCTATCCGAGCCAGTTTCGCGCGCGTTCTCTTTCCCATTCGGGCTCTCGTTCCTTCTCTTTCTACGCGCAAACGCGACAAACCTTTCGTCTCGTTCGCACCTCGCCGCGAACCGTATCGTTCTTTCTCCGTCCGTCCATCGTCCGTCCTTCCCTTCGATGCCGCCGCTACCCCCACCACCGCGGGCACCCAATCCCCTCCGCGGTTGGATACAACCCCTCGGCCCTCCCCTCGACCGGTTCGCGGTCCGGTCTCCCGCGGCGAGAGCCGAGCGATCGAGCGAGCGTCCCCCTCGCGCATAACCCCTCGGCCAAGAGAGCGATCCGTAACAACTAAAGTTCTCGTGAAAAGTTGAGCTGGGCTCTCCTACGCCCTCCTGCTATAATAGCCGCGCTCACTGCTCTCTCTACCTACCGTCTATCCCTGTCCATCTGTCCCGGGTTTGTCCCACATCCCGCACACGGAACGCCAGCGGAGAGAGGGAGAGAGAGAGAGCGACGGACGGAACGAGCGGCGACCACGGTGGAACAGAGAGGGACCAGTGGGACGGAAAGAGAAAAAGACAGAGACGCGGCCGGATTAGGGAATAGAATAGTCATTATCGGTCTACATATTCGTGATATACTCTATCGGCCGTCCTCGGTAGTGCGAAACGTCGCGGCAGTAGCGACGAGCGTGTGTGCCGTGCGACCGATCAACCACTGGATACCTAACCTTTGTTTTCAACCCTGTCGAACGCCACCGGCACCGGTTCCACCGAGCATCCGGCCGATTCCTCGCCGAGGATTACTCCTTTTTCGAGCAACACCCTCGTCGACGCCGCTTTCCACCGTTCCCACGGACCACGGGTGAGTACCTTGTTTACCTTTGTCCGGAGAACACCCCCGGAGTCGTCGTGTCCGCGAGTTCTCTCCTGGCTAGGCCAGTGTTATTTCGCTCAGTGCCGTCCGCGAGGAAAACGAGTGTCCGCGACGTGGCACATTTTCGCGCGCGCGTGTGTGATTTATTTTTCTTCTCTCCACCGTTCGCTCTTCTTCGCCCCCTCCCCGCCGCCGGTTTCCAGTTCGTGCGAGTTTTCGCGACGTAAGGATCCGCGAAAGCCTCCACTGACGCGAAGCTCGTTACGGTGACCAAGAATCACCAACGACGCGGCTATCGATCGGATGTTTACCCGTTTCGTAACAGTGACTGGGCTTCCCTTTGCGAGTACATCGGAATCTCGTAACCTCGCGGGACACACGGCTCGGCTGCTCGCGAGGTGAACCACGATGATGCACCACCAATTCGAATGTCTGTCCGCGTTGGAGCAGTAGTGATCGAAACGCGAGTCGTAAGTCGCTTTCAGCCACGCGCTGATAAGTATTTTCTCCCTTTTTCGTCTCGCCGACCCTGTTGTCACGTAACCGTGCATATTTCACCGGCAAATCCCACGTTGCTGGCTACGTCGCGGTCTCAACCGCGAAATCACTCTCGCCGACGAGGGGAAAATCAATTTTTACGCGGCTCGGACTATCCGTGCGATTACTCTTCGCGGTAAATGGGGGAAAAAAGGACGAGTGAGCGGAGGCTGCGGGGCAGGGGAAAGCCCGACCAACGGAATCAACCAAATTCGGACGCTGCGGTGCGCGAAAACCTCGAAAATGCCGGCATTTAATCGGCCAGGCGTACGCCGAGCTTTCATTCAACCAAAGAGAGAATATAAATCTGTGGACGACCGTGCGCCCCGAATACGTCCAGCGATATACCCAAACAGCGAGAGAACTTTTTTCCCCCGAATCACGAAAAAAAGACTGGCAAATTACACTGATTCATAAATAACCGTACATTGTAACTTTCAGCGCATCTTTTTTTTTTTTTTTTTTTTTTTGCCCCTTTTTCCTGTTTTTTAGCTTCTTTTTTTACTCTCTCTCTCCCCCCCTCTACGAACGCGCAACGTGCAATCGCGCCAAACGCGGTATTTCGAAAGCTTAGCACGGCGTGCTCGGTGTTGTTAAAAAATATCATCGTAGAATCGACTGGACGTTTTAAAAAAACAACTCGATTTACGGCTCTTTTTTCTTTGTATAAAATAATACGCCAGTGGAAACAAGCTTCGATCCGGAACATTATTTCGCACGAGCGTCGATGCGTGTTTTATTAATTACACCCGATATATCGGCACAGCGGATACGGTGGAACCCTGGTTGTCGGTTCGCGGTTAAATAACCGCACCACGCTGTCGTAAAAAATTTAATCCGCTCGTATTTTTCCTCGCGTCACTGTTCCATTAAACGGGCCCGTAAATCGCGTTCGCGCGAAAAACTAACTTCTCCGCCGATGCACCGGAAGCGGCGCGACTTGCCGATATCGGCGCACCGGCCGATAACGAGGAATCCGCGTGCACTTGCGACGCGAAGAGGGAACGGAAACTCGCGTACTGGTTCGAGGGGTACGAGACCGGTATCGAGGCAGGTCTGGCGCGAATCGCAGGGACAGAGTGTGTCCGTTCGCGGCTGCGTTTCCACGAGACGATTCGGTGCCGAAACGTTCGAGCGTGGCAGAGAGTGTCGAGAGAGTTGGCCAGCAGGATTTCCACGGAAATAATCTGCTTACGGTAATCTTCTTGGCTTGCCTCCCTCCCGGTTAAGGTCCGCCTTCCACGAGGAGGACCTTCGTCTCCTCGCCGTGTATACGCGGTGCAGCATCCTCGACGGGAGCGGAGAACGCTTCGAATCCTGGTCGGTGCTGGGTTTTCGCGTGTACCGAGTAAATCGTGCATCCTTCCTTTTTTCCGCGCTTCTTTGCAACGCGGATCGTCCGTGGACGTAACCACGTCGCGAGATCCGAGAAATGTGCGAAAACGGGGTGAACGCGTGTCGGAGGAAAGGTCGCGAGAGCGCGGGCAAGAGTCGGGGTGAGAAATTACGGGGAAGAGGTGATCGGGAGATCGTCGAGTGCATCGAGTTGGGAGAACGGAGAGACGGTGTAACGTGTGATCGGTTTTTAAGATGGCGCGAGCCTCTCGAGGGAAGGCTCGTCGGAAAGACGGTGCCAGGAAGCGGGGTGCTAGCTGACCTAGAGGGACGAAAGCTGGGCGAAATTGGTCCGTAGGAATCGGTAAGTCCGGTGGACGGTCGTGGAGAGAAGCGGGGAAAGAATGAAAGCGAAAGAAGAAAGGAAACGGAAGAAGGCGAAGGAAGAAAGAGGAGCTGATCCCTGTCGGGAAGAGGGTAGCGCAACCCCATTGGAATCTTTTTTCTCTCGACCGGGAATAAAACCCAACTACCCAAGTGAGAGAACAGCCCCGAAGATAGGTATATACGTACATATATACGTCTAGCTCATGGCATTTCCACGGGAATTAAGTTTTACGCTCAATGAACGCGCAACAACAGCGTCCTCCGGGCTAAATTGCATTGAATGCGACTCTGCGAAGAAACGTTTCCTCGTGACTACGTGGATACCACCTCTTAGCAGAGGCATTCAAGTACGATCCCGCTGTACAAGACGCCCGCGGACAGGTTTTGTTCCGTGGAAAATCCCGCCCTCGACTTTGAAGCATCAAGACGCGACCTTCTTTCCGCTCCGAGGGCGATTCCTGCGAGCGCGACGCGTTCCTCCAGCGCTCACATCCCCGACGCTCCGCTGCCCCGACACCTCGTGACGCGATTGCCAGGATCGCCGCGGAAGGAAAAGATGGCGAGAGATTTTGCAATAACGATCGCGACCGCGATAGTGGTCGAAATGCATATTTGGTGAAATCGGTTAATACCCGGCAAGTACTTTTTGGCTTTCTCCGGTGCTATCCGTGCGCAACGCGCCCTCCTCTTCACGCACAGACTGTACGACGACGTACGGTACACGTCCATTGTGGACGCCCGGAGCGAGAGAGTGCTCCTCGGGAACAATGCGGTTGTGTGCAAACACTCCTGGAAACAATGCGGCCGGAACTTAACTTTCCGCGGTAGCTCCGCTAGAGTCGCTCCTTGTGTGCGACCGAATATAACCGCGTCGCAAATTGTGCTCGCAGACTTGGCCAAGTCCGCTATATTTCTTCCTTCGACCGCATTACGCTGTCTCGCGACCGTCATCCGCCTCGATTCCCGAGAAATCGCGCGTTCCACGCCGATCCTCCGGCTTCCGCGCGAGATTCATCGCCGAGCACCGCGAGCACCGCGAGCACCGCGAGCACCGATCGGATCGGCCGTGCGATACTTTCCCGATAATAAGCGGACACCCGGTTTAAATCCGATCGCGATTAATTGCCCGCCGAAGAGACCGGTGGCGGTGTATATCTGGCCGCAACGGAATTCGCTCGGCGGGTCGGTGAACGGGGAAAAATAGGCACGCACGTGGCCGTCGCGGATCCATTGGATCCGTAGACGCGATTTGTCGAATGTTCGCGTATCGAATTCTTAAGCGAGTCAGCGCAACCCCCGAGACGCGCGCACACGCGATACGCAATAATGGGGATTTAACAGTCATTAGGGACAACGTGCCGGTGTGTACGTCGATTGGTAACACAAAGTGTTTGCAGTAGGGCCGAACTGACGAAGGGCGAGGGTGGGGGCGGCTGGTTGCAGCGGGAGATCGATTCATCGGGGGTGGAAAAGGCAAGCTCTCCGTCTTTCTCCGACTCGGACCGCGCTTCTCTCTGCCTTTCCGCTACAGCAGGGTCGTAGACTACTCGAGTACCCTCGAGGGCCAATCGAGTGGCGACTTGGACATTTTGTCCACACTTGGCGGCCTGTAACAAGTGCATTGTCCTGTGCGCCGAACTGCACAAAGATAAAGAGACTTCTGGCTACCGCGGAGCAGGAGAGAGGATTCTCGAGCACCTCGCTCACCCCCCCCCCATTCGACTTTCCGATTTCGCCGCGTGCTTTTAATATCACGACAGTGTAAATAAGTGTGGCAGCCTCGTAATAGACTTGCCCTGCCGCTCGCTCGAGGACCGACCATTGTTTCCAAAAGCGCAGCACCCGGTTTTATCGATGGCCAGTCGCGGTTCAAGTCGCTTCCGCCGATTCGAGGCCCGCGTCGATTAAACGTTGGTGCCGGTACCGGTAGTGGTGGTGGTGGTGGTGGTGGTGGTGGTGGTGATGGTGGTCTCGCGACGCGTGGTAGTACATCCTTCGGCACGGATCTCGCAGGTACGAACGAAAATACGAGGGGTGGAACGAAGCGAAGAAAAATCGAGACACGGAATATTGCCGTCCGATGATTGTTTGCACGTTTCTCAGCCATACGTCGGCTTGTAACGAGTGCTTTGTGGCTAGTGTAAAGCGCAGGAGCGCACAAAGGTAGAGATTCGCGCCTGACTTACTTCACGAGGACCCTCGAAAGCCGCCGCCCTTTCTTCGCTGGCCTTCTTTTCATAGTGAGCCAAATTTTAATATAGCGTGGCTGGAAAGAGGCGTCGCGGGGAAGCTCGCGCTTTATGGATTCTCTTTCATCGGGCTGAAACTTCATTTCGGTGGGAGGATCTCCGGCAAAGAACGTAATTAAACGGAAAAGTTATCGCGGCTATATTGTTTCGGTCTACTCTCCGACTTTCTACCTCGATCTTTCGCCTTTCCATTTTTCCCCTCTCCCTTTTCCCTTTACTCGGGCCCCGAAACGGCGACCATCGGTCCATCGGTTGGCGCGTTAACCGGTTAATTATAATTTCCGCCGCAACCACCATAATCGCAGCCGAACGATGGCTTTTCGAGCGACTAAGCGGGTTTCGCGATCGACTCGCGGAAATGCTCGTTGAACTTCCGATGACGAACACAGCGTGCCACGATACACTGCGAAAGTCGAGTGGCAGTCGAGGGCCGTCATGGGTGTTTCATCCATATTTGCGCGAAGGAACTTCCGCTCGAGTAATCGCACGAGCACCGCGCCGAGTACCCTTCAATGCCGCGTTGTTTCTTTCATGCGAAACTTGCGGTTCCGATGCGCCGACCATCGAAACGGAAACAATGCTTTATTAAAGCGGGTTTAGCGATGCGAAATTTCATTTCGAACAAGTGCACCGTTCAAACGCGATCTACGATGTACCGCGAAATTACTTTGGGGTAGAACTTCCCGCGCCGCGAGTCCTCTCCGTTCTCGCCCCGAACCCCCGTAGCCGTCGACGCGCCATTATTATTCTTCTCGCGTGGACGCGACGGATCGTTATTTCACCGGTCAGCATCGAAGAATTTCGAAACGACACTCCGCTCGCCTTCTGCGCCACGTTGTCGTCATCCGATTGTTTTTCACCTCTCGCACATGTTAATTATCCGACGATTAGCTCGCCTTAATCCGAGACATATGCGAGGCGACACCCCGTTGCCGCCGCGGAGGAAGAAAGATACACGAATGGGGCAACGCGGTCGTCGCAGATGCGAGACGTGTGCAGCGAGGACGTAACAAATGGGAAGGCAAATAAATTAATAAGCCTGGATACGCGGAGGTGCGAGATCGAAAGCTGAGAGGAGGAACAGGGCCGATAGACCGACGTTCTTGACTTTGTAATCGGAGAGGATAAAACCGTGGCTTAAGCAGCGGCTAAACGTGAAACGGAAAGGCTGCGACGCGTATATACCCCGAATCGTCCAGGTCCGTCCCTTTTTCGACGTCGCTCTCGGTTTTCGTGAGGACGTCGCGCGTTTTCGGAATTAGCCTCGGAAGGCGCTGTCGTCCACACGGGGTCAACGGGGAAGGGAGCAGCCTCGAAAAGTGCCGGAGTCGTGTTGCATCTTCTTCGGATTATCCGACGTAGCCAGCTGCCAACCGCGTCGCTCTTATTTCCACTGTCCGCGATCGCTTTCGATATTCGTCTAAAGTGGCCGGGAACTTTCCATTATCCGCGACTTCCGTTCCAGGCGTGGTTTCTCCGCCGGTTGAATTACCGTTACGCCAACGATAAACAATCTGCCAAGGACTCCCCGGAATAATCGTTAACGCGGTCGCGGAATGACAGACGCCGGGGTGCAATTAGCCTGTTGCTAATGCGTTCCGCACGGATTGTTGAATTTCAGAAGCAGCGGGTAATTTCGACGAGCGGAGGAGGTTTGCGTAGACTCGGCCGCGAGGCGGGGGGGGGGTCGTGGTGGGGGCCGAGGGGGTGGTGATGTGGCCGAACAGCCTCGGCGGTACTTCCGGCTGCAGCGGGGGCGCCGGCGCCACCGATCTCGGGGGCCTCGCCGCCTCCACCACCTCGGCCTCCGATATGTTCGGGCCCGCCGCTTTCGGGGCGTCCGCGGCCGGGCCCTACGGCGCCCTCAAGACCAACCCTTACGTCAGCGCCCTCGGCATGCCGCCGATCGAGGCGCTCCACTCCACCATCGGCTACCCTGGTTGTACTCCCGCCGGTGAGTCCTACTACTGTGAGTGCCTCTTATTTTATACTACTTCCGGTTTCCTAGAATTCTAAGCGGCTCGGATTCGCGGAGTACGGCAAAGTCGCGGACGCTCTCTGTTGAAGGTAATCCAAGGAAGCAACGAAGGGAACGGACCACGTTCACCCGGGCGCAGTTGGACGTTCTCGAGGGACTGTTCTCGAAGACCAAGTATCCCGACATTTTCATGCGGGAGGAAGTAGCGATGAAGATCAACCTACCAGAGTCGAGAGTGCAGGTACGTGCGAGTAATTTTCGCGAAAGCGCGCAAGGACGTTGGTTTCCGTCAGCGAAGAAACGATATACGGAGACACGTAGGCCGGTGTTTCGTTACCGAGGGGTTGTAGTGTCGGCATGCAGCTACTGCCCGTAGACACCATCGATTTCTCGAATGCCCGTGTCTCCAGGATAGCGAGTGTTAACCGAGTTAGTAGTTCACCCCGTGAGTATCGTTCCCTCGTTAAAAAGTCCCGAAGAAATTCCGTCGCTGAAAGGGGTGTTCCCGAAGAGTTTCGGTGGATTCGAGCGATCGAAAAGGGAACTTTCCGTGACGAAAATGGCTGAATGGCGCACGGCGATTCGTGGAATCGTCGACTTGCGACAGTGTCACGAACGAAATCGTGTCGTCCGAATCGACTTTCGAAGCCAACGGGCACCGAAAACGTGCCCATGCATATTCCACCCTCATCACGAGCGGAAAGGGCGCGTCGCATCCGCAATTGCGGGCCAGCGCACCTGGTCCCAGCCCCGTAAATGAATTGAATGGGTCCAACCAGGCCCATAGTCTTGCGCACGTTCGTCGCCGACTGCAAAACCAGAGCCTTCTCTTCTCGTCGCTCGTGTTTTCTGACCCCTGTGCGGCTTTTCAATCGAACGCGACCGGTCAACGCGACCGATCGAGCTTCTCGTCCGATCCGACCTGTGTGCCAACTCTCGTGCATACCTTCGTCGTGGCTTGACAATTGTCATTCGCTTTCCCTCCGGGCGAACCGTAGGTGTCGCTCGTCGCGATTCAAAGGCGACGAGTAAAAGCAAAGTCGTTAGCGATGGCGTATACGTGGACGGGTGAAAACTGGAGAATTCGTACAGCGTACGTAGGAACATACACACCAGGGAACAGCTTCAGTGGAAGAACGCGGGTTGCTCGTGTCGTTCCCCAGAAAATCCGTAGAAACCCAAGCTCACCTCTCCGCTTCTAACATTGATCGCGCAGGGCTTCTCTAGGCTCCTCTCTTTCTCTCCTCCTCGCCCTCTCCTCCTTCCGCCCAAACCCCTTCTCCCACCCTTTTCCCTCCTCTTTATCTCTCGTTCTCTCTCGCCTCTTTATTCTCCCTCTTCGTTCTTCCAGCCGTTTCGTTCGCTCGCCTCCTCCTCCAAAGGTCGTTCTCGCGTTCTGGAAATCTAGGAGGGCGAACGACGGATCGAAGGACGGACCGAGTCTGTCGGACACTTGGACGGAGAATCGACGTTGACAGATGTCTGCTAATCGTGGTTCCATTTAATTTCCTCTCCCCGCGAAATCCAAGTCTCCGGTATTCGGAAAGTCTATCGATCAGCGATGTGTCACGCTGCTCTGAAAACTTCGGATCGGTATTTAAAATCGGCGATAACAAAAAGCGCGCGTGTCGTATCGAAGTTGGGGCGAAAAATCGAAAGCTGGCAAAATTATTCCATTAACGGAAGTTTGCTCACACGTCAACCTGTTTGCTTTTCGTCATTTCGTTGCGTCGGCGGACACGAACGAGTCGGATACGTGCAGGTTTCCGTTCGTGTTATCGAAGCCGGCTTCATTGGTAATTGATAGTTGCGTCGGTGCTACATTCCCTTATAATTGGCTATTACGCCAGCTTTATGAAAGCTCTGTACACCGTTCCGTGCTCGTTTCACATCAGACCTGTACCTCGTCGCGTTTGAACGCAAAAATATGGATGGAAAGCTGCTTTCAGTCGTTTAAAAGATAGCAAAAAAGGAACGGAAAAAGCGACAAAGTAGAAAAAGGAGCATGTCGATACTCGGGAATGTAAGTATCTCGTTCCTTATCTCTCGAGAAATAAAACGGTCGCATCAGCGTCGTTGGCGTTCGGTCGACGATTATCGCTTACCTTTGCGTGTGCCGTAGGTGTGGTTCAAAAATCGCAGAGCCAAATGCAGACAGCAACAGAAGCAGCAGCAGCAACAACAGGACAAAGCACCGCGGTCGAAAAAACCCTCGGGGAATCCGAGCAACAATCCGCCCTCTGGAAAGAGTCCTTCGATTGCTACCACGCCCACGCCTGCTGCGGCGGTGCCTGCCACAACACCTCTGTAAATATCGCTTACATTAATACCTACTTTTCTTGGATAATGCTCCGACCACACCGCGCCATTTTTACTTGACAAAGAAAGGCAACTTAAATACCTATAGACCGATTAATGGAGCGTTTAAGCGATGACAATCGGACAGATCGATCTTAAACGAGCCACCCTTTCTCCGTCCTAGCAGCTTTTAACCTTTAACGGACGATCGTCTCTTTCGTGCGCAAACATCGTCGACCTAACCTACAGATTCACGTATTTCGATTAATTATCGCAGTCGCGCGAGTCGAATCGTTCCTCTCGCGAGAGGTTATATCGGTAAAATCGTAAATATCGTAATATTCACCTCTGTCGGGATACAAACGTTTCCTATCGGGAATGAAAACAGTGGTTGTTCATAGTTTCGATTCGTGTATGCGTAGAAGCGGAGGCACAGGTGGTTCAGCGGCCAGTTCCCCGGCTCTCCTGAGGGATTCTCCGCAGTACAAACCAGCAGGAAGCGCGACTAGTTTGCTCTTGGCTGCCAGTACAACCCCGCCGAGCGTAAGTTATCGACCACGGGTGCATTTCCTAAAAAGCTTTACCCTCGGTGGATAAGGGTCTCAGAGAACGTCTCGCGCTTTTCGCAGTTAGGGGGCACGGTGTACAGCAGCGGTGGCAGTAGCAGTAGTATCTGGAGTCCGGCTGTCACGGAGAGCGGCGGCGGAGTACCCGGTGACCATCAGAGGTTAGCGTGGACAACAACCACTTCCCAACAGCAGTGCTACCAAAATTATTCTTCTTACTACACGAACATGGACTATCTCTCGCCCGCCATGCATCAGCTGAATATCGTGGTAAGCCTGAATTCTTTCGTGTCGAGAAATTCGAAGTTCACGTGGCTGGAGCAAATGAAAAATATTTGTCGAATTACACGCAGGAAGGTGGAGGAAGCGGTTTAGACAATACCTGGAGTAAAACGAGGGACGAGAGCACTTCGTCCTGGTTTTACAACAGCGCCGGATGGGGCGACCGAAAGTGAATCGCAGTGTCGCCGGTTGATGGAAACGTCAAGGCTTCGGTACATATCATCGACAATAGCTAAGCGGACTCGATGGAAGTCGATGGCAGTCGCTGTTTATTACGACGCGAAACGCGGCCAAAGACAGTCCTCTTAATGTTAGACATATCGTTGAATCACCACCGCTGGGCCTCGGAATTTTTGTCGCACGACAAACGTTGTATCGCGAGTGCCATATACCCGTTCCCTTACGTTCGATGGAATCACGTGGCGAAATTTGAATCGATGTATCGATTTCGAGAGTACGAACGAGGCAACTGGTCGCGACGCGATCAAGATCGATGGTGCGGCGAGCGAGGTATTTCGAGGTTAACCGTTTAATACTAGCCTATTTTAACCTACCTTTCGATTTACCCAGATTCAAGTTTCGTAAATTTTACGTTCGATTTATCGTTCCTTTACGTTGAAATGTGCAATCCGGTAATAATTCTCTCGAGTCCAAGTATGGTATCATTTTCCTTCGTTGTACGATCGCTTGTTGTTAACCTAGTCATCTCGATTGTAAAGATGGACGAAGATATTTTGAACGAGAAAGGGAGAGCGAGAGAGAGAGCGAGGGAGGGAGGAACCGTATTGGCGGGAAGTGAAGCGATCACGTGATTTCGTGTTTTATTCCCGTTTGCAATCAGTGTTATATACATGTGATACCGTTTACATGCGAGTGAACGCGCATTTGACGAACGTATTCCGTAATGGTTCCGCGAGAGGTTCGCTGAATCTTTTGGTGTCAGAGTGAAATCCGGTGTATATAATATAAATAGCCTTTTGCGCCGTTCAGAGGAATCGACGTAGTTAGTTAGAATTTTGCAGGAAGCAACGACAGAATAAGATAGACCCTTCGTTATCTTCTTCGAAAAGTTTCTCGTCGAAAGTTATGTACGTGTATGTATGTACGTGTACGAGCACCATGACGTATACTATGTACATAAATTATATATATATATATACACGTGGGAACGCCGATCGTCTGTGTACATATGTACCATTTTTCCAAAACGTGAAGAATTACGAACTGATAGGATATTCGAGGAAGGTCGTGATTATCCGAAAGTTACTATTTTCATTCCGGTATCCATAATAAATCGCTATGGCGTGGTTTCGATTCGTTTCGACCTTGAATGTTATGCTATGTAAATAAACAAATTCGCGACGTGCTCGTGACGGAGTGCCAGTGGGAATTTATATTTTCAATTGTTCCATCCTTTACGTCAAGATCGACGCACGATAAGCGAGAGTTACGTCGCTCGTCTTACGACAGCCCCACAAACGCGAAGGTCGGTGCATACGTAACAGAGGAATCGAGACGAAGCGAGGAAATCGATACGTAAAGTGACAAAAAAAGTATATAGTAAACGTAGGGATGTAAGTAACATGATCGTTTAGATTGTTCTTATAAATATTACCGATAACGATACTACGATTACCGAGGGAGACAACAACGACGTACGTGTAATAAGATGTATGAGATAATATAACGAATTTGAATTGTAATCCTTGCGATTTCTTCAATTTCGAACGACACCAATTGCCCACCTCGATTCGCATTATTCGGAATATCGTCCGTTCGAAACATGGCGCGCGGTCTGTCGCGGACGAGAACCCGTTACCCCGCGTCGGTAACCTGCCCGACGCGCCGTTCGAGCCTGGCATCTAGCGGCGGCGAGCGGTACCAAACGGTCGGCCGTGAACCCCGCGAGCAGGGGTCGCTTCGACGCGGCGTGGGTTAGTGGCCCTCAGTATCGCGCGTCGTTTCGTGGTGTTCGGTTCGTTCGGTCTTCGTTCTCGTGCAGTGTGTTGATCCGTTTCGCAAACAAGCTACGCACGGAAGGACAATAGAATGACAGCGACGCGAAGGTTCTGAAACACGGAACGGTCTTCCTGCTCAGTCCCTGCCCGTCCGACTTCCGGAGTCGCGCATACCTCGTGTTCGTAGAGGTCGAAAGGATGCGGCGTCTCGACGCAGCTACGCTTCTGCTCTGCCTTCGTGAGTACCATATATAATACGACGACGCGCTTACGATTCGAAGGATTCCATCGCCCTTTCCTCTCTCCTCGGTTCACCCCCTGTTGGGGCCAGTGAATCACGGAAAGAGTAAGCAGAGAGGGAGAGCGAGGTATAAGTCTGCTATTATAGAAACGGTTTCGTCTGTCGGTCGAGATCGTTTAGCCCCGAGAGCTTACAACGGATCACCGTGCTCCGTTTCTCTCCTCCTTCACCGACCGCGCTATAATTACGGTTAATTGGGCCCGACTGCCGCGACTCCGAGACAAACGACCGCATCGGGCAATTTGCCTCCTCCTCCTCCTATTACTCCCTCGTCACTCTTTTCCACGGACACGTTACGTCCCCGAACGTAACTCCTCTATCGAAACGTTTGCCCGAGAAGATGCCGAGTCGCGATTAATCCGGTTTTTAACCGCATTTCTCGCGCGAGTCGGGCCCGGATCGCAGGGATCTTTTGATCGAGAAAGAAGCGAAGGAACGATCGGCGCGAGACCCTTTAAACGGTCGACTGGACGACCGAGTCGAGTCGTTGCCGCAGCGAGAGAGATTAGCGAGAGAGAGAGAGAGAGAGAGAGGAGGGAGCGGAAGCGGTACGGGGCATTGGCTGGAGATGGAGAACAGAGAGGCGGAATCGAATCGATCGCTATCGGATCGGCCTTTAACACTGGCGGCGAATTCCGGCAGGCCCAGGTGGAAAAGGCCGGGGCCCGTGGGTGCAATTTGCAATCGGTGGGCCGAATCAGCCCCGCCGATCTCTCGCGAAATTCCGCCCCGCGGCTCGATGCGACGATGCGTCGTTGATAACGATGCCAATGTCGCCGGTGGTGTGTGGCGATGATGGTGTGGCGACGGTGGTGTCGATGGCACACGGTGTGGTGGTCGGGTGGATTTCTTCCTCCATCGTCCATGATGCCGGCCGGTAACCCACTGCTGCCGTCTCTCTCCGTCTCCCCCTCTGGCAGAGGAGAGAACCGGTTCGATAGCCATGCACACCTAGAAAGCGAATATACGCAGACTCGGCGGAAAAGGGGGGCCATATTACGTATCCACCTACCTAATATCGACGGTAACGTCGTATACGTGCGGCCGCACGTGTAATTAGTAGCGATGGCTGCGGGCCCGCAGTCGGCCAGCTTTCCCCGTGCGAGTCTTTCAAAAACGACCACTCGCGCTCTCGTACGCTGTCGGATGCTCGCGATAACCGCGCCGAAGGATGGAAAATTTTCCGGATCCGTGCGAAATCCGGCAAGGAATTCGATTAGCGAGCGTCGGAACTCGCAAGCGTCGCGGAGGATCGATCGGAGCGGGTCTAAAAGCATCGCGGTCCCAGAT